>NC_137461.1:76023021-76238234 GCF_964235325.1 Thermobia domestica
GAGGGGATACCTAAAGTAAATAAAACTTAATAACACTTGAACCACCGGACCGATCTCGATCAAGTTTCCAACCTAAATGAAGTTCTAACCTGAGATGGTTTTTGTCATATCACTTTGACGGTGTAACTTTAGGGAGGAGGAGGGGGGACATTTAAAATGATCGAAAATGACCAATATTAGTCATCTATAGCTTTTGAGCTAGCTGAGATTAAGAGTGACACTACCGATGCTGTTTAAATCCAAATTCAGCCCCACAGTTTAAGAGAGGGAGGAGGGGGAGATATATAAATACGATACAAAATGACCGATATTAGTGGCGAATCTATAGATTTCCAGGTTGGTGAGATGCACGGTGTTACTTCCGATCCCGTGCCCCGCAACATGGGGAGAGAAGGGGGATATATAAAAACCATCGAAAATGACCAATATAAAAGAGCGCTTTAGTAATAGTAAAAAGTGACTGACTAGCGAAATTATGTTTTCTTAATTTACCCCAGCGAAGCAGATAATTGATGCTAGTATATTCTAAAACTCAAAAATATAATTTAAATTCGTTTAAAAATATAGGCTGGAGCAGTCTTTAAAGGTCAGGTACAAACTAGTGAAATAGCCATTTATCGAACGAAAAGAATATGTTTATGGAAATATTATTTGCGAAATATTCAAACCTGTTCACCAATAGAATAGCATATCAAGCGAAGTGAAATGAAAAAGATCCAAGTGAATCCAACTGCTAACTATCTTCTAGATTTAATTAAAACAGCTAAAATGCTTACTCACTTTGGCCAGTTTATGAACACAAAATTGGAAAATAAAATATTGTAGCAGTTGCATTACTTTCTTTCCTAGAGCTGGAATTTCCAAAAACGATGAATCACGTGGTCACAGATTTGTAAGGAGGGTTTCATCTCCCTATGATGAGACATTCATCAGAAAGTCTTTTTTGGAGTATATTTTTAATATTTCCTTTCCTCGCTTAGAACATATATTGTATGAAAGTAACATGAGAAAAGCCCGTCCAGAGTTAACTAACATGGGAAAACCAGAGTTTGGTAAGTGAACTTCGGGGCCATCCTTCGCGAGGAAGTAGTGCACATTTAAAATGTTAATATAACAAACTGGAGGAGCGCAATAGTCAGAAATAGTGGAGAGAAGGCGTCCTAAAGATTCTAACTCAGCACATGTATGACACGACGTATAAAGTTCTCAAGTGACGGCGTGGCAGAGTTAGGATGATCCACGGCTCCCGTGCAAAAAGTCCTGGGTTTGATTCCTGCTTGAGTGATTTTTTTTGTTTTTTGCCTTAACCAATAAAGTATCCATTTTTAACTACAAGTAAAATATTCATTCATCATATGTTTATCTTATATATAAAAGAGAACGTACAAAATCCTTTGTTCCCTCATCACGCTAATACGGCTGAACCAATTTCTTTTATTTTTGGGGGGTTATTAGGATTTGGACCCTAGATGGTTTTTATCATATCACTTTAATTTTTAATTACCAGTGTCTTGAGATAATTGACCATTCAAGTGTCCATAACGTACAAATCCTTTGTTAGATCATCATAGGTAAAAATAAACGTATTTATATGCAACCCGCATGACCGTGTCACTCGGCGGGTTAACATAAATGACAGGCGCTATAATGTTAACATTTACTGCAATCACTTGAAAGCGAAAAAGTAAAAATTATCTAAGTAACAAAGTTTATTGCGTTCCGGGGTGACCGCAGCGAAGCGGGGCGGGTTAACATAAATGACAGGCGATATAATGTTAACATTTACTGCAATCTTCTATGGTTTTTATCATATCACTTGAAAGCGAAAAAGTAAAAATTATCTAAGTAACAAAGTTTATTGCGTTCCGGGGTGACCGCAGCGAAGCGGGGTGAACGCTGCTAGTAATACATAAAACAATAGAATTGTTCAAATCAGTTGTAAAATCTTTGAATATTCTATGTTAACTAGCAATAGAATGTAACCTATTCAGCGTAGTATATTGATGCCACAGGTTGTATTATGAAAAAAACATGAAATGATTTAGTTTTACGTCCCACGTTTATGCCGGCTAGGCTAAAGGAGACGGTGAAGATGAGAAATTAATGAAATGGTGGAATGAAGAAAGTGGTAGGAAACGGGAGAACTCCGACGAAACCCACGCACATGGTGTTTGTCCAGCACAAAGTTCACTTGACGGGAGCAGGGTTTGAACCCGAAACCCCATGCACCAGAAGTGAACGCTCTACCATTGAGTCACCGCAGTCCGGAGTTATATTATGGTTAGCAGAGTCGTTGTGTAAAAAATGTTCTTGACGCTTCGTGTTGTATCTGTAAACAGTGTGCGAATTGACCGGACATTTGCAAGGGAGGATGGATTGTACTTCAGACGACAATAGCATGGCAAAGTATGACAGTTGTAGCCAGGGGCGTCATTTAGGGAGAGCAGGAGGGGCAATTACCCCTCAAGAGTTTGAGGAATAAATATCCTTTAATCGATTGTCTACTAATACACTAGAACTAAACGTGAAAGCCTTATGTCGGTGGTGATCTTGCCCCCTCAATAGAAGTCTGAAATGACGCCGCTGATTACAGCATACATCCAGTATTACCAAATGGAATTTCTCCCTCATTACCCTTGTAATTCGCACAATGTTCACAAATATAGACACGAAGCGACAAGAACATTTTTTGCACAACGACTGTGCTAACCATAATATAATGCGTGATATCAATATACAACGCGGAATAGGGTACAATTAATTGCTAGTTAACACAGAACATTGAAAGATTTTACAACTGAAGGGTAAGGGGAAAAAACAAGGAATGTCCATGTATGTGCATTTTCGGGTGCTTTGTCCTATCTGTTGGTGACTCTTGGTACTATTTGACTGTATATGCCATGCATATGTAAATGTAGAAATATCCATGTAAAAAGGGGAAAAAGATTTAACTAATTCTATTCTTTTTACGCGATTTTCAATATTAAAACGCCGTTTTCTCAAAAATGCAGTTTTGTGACATTCCTCGATTTAGGGGCCGCTCATAAATGTTGTGTGACCCCTGAAAAAAAATCTAATATATTTCATTCAATCAAAATTTTTCTTCTACACCTTTGTCTGGAGGTCTACATATAGTGTAGCCAAACCCAAACTATCACATAACTCAGTGTAATGTGCTTATTCCGTCGAAAATACGAACACTTGATTTAGGGACCATTCAAAAATTGTGCCCTTGATTCAGAAACTAATTCTTGGCCAAGATCGTAATCTCTTGATTCATTTTTTTGGATCATTCCTAAAATTCTTCTTTTATTTTTTTTCGTTTCGACGATATAGTCAAGATTGATTTCATTTACGCAATATACGAGTTGAAATGCTGGTTCTTGTCACGGGAAGATTACATGTATGGAACATATTTGAAAGGTATATTTAAGGACTGTTCCCCCTTCAGGACGCCCCTATGAATTAAAGTGAGATGATAGAAACTCAGGTAGACGCAAGTCACAAATTCATTTTAAACGATGTAACCTTTTTAAAATTTGGTTATTTTATGAACAGACTATGGGAAACTAGAATAATATGGAAATTGATATCCTCATATTTATAAATTGAAATGTTCAAAAGCGCTGGGACTCATACCAGCTTAGATTTAATAAGGAACTTATATACTGAGTTTCATCTGTTAAATTTGAGTGATTTCCAAGATATATTTTTGGCATATATTTTGAATATCTCTAATTTTTTAGCAAACATATTTTAATGAAGGTAACATGATAATAGCTAGACATAGTTAGCACTGTCTTCCACCTCAATGTTTTATTCACTTATTTATTTATTTTACTTTAATAAGGACGGACACATATACTAAGGAGGGAAACATGATCCAAAGTATACATAAAAATAGATTATCTTACGAGATCTTTAAGTTAAGAATATGAAAGTCACCGTATATATTCCTAATTTAAAACATATAGGCACTCGTTCTAGTATTTTGAACAATTCCGTTTTCACGTAAGGAAGGAGCAATTTTTACCATGACTTTTTTCGCATTCGAATACAATACAGTCTCATCATGATAGGAAAATTTCTTGCGTTTAAATTGAAGTTATAAACAGTTAACTCGACATTGCTTTTGTCATGTCAATTTCATTAAAATGCTCTGGGGGGGGGGGTAGTCGGTTTAACAATTATGCAAAATATATATATATATATAGTATATCACGAATATGGACTGATTTGGAATAAGGAATCTGGTAAATAAACTCCATGTTAAAACTCGATGAACACAAGATTCAAAGTTTCCGAAAATTTCGCTTTTAGGATGAAGCGCAACTATTCCTCTATGTTTTCTCAATAAACAGTATAAAATTGCATCGATATTTTCTGTTTCACCACGAAAAACGACTCAGCCATTTGAAATGAATTTGTGCACATAGCAAGCACTTGGGTCGACCTTAGTTTTCATCAGTTCACTTCAATTCAAATACGCATTCTGAGAGGAGAAAGAAGGTCCAAACAACCTTCAAAATATTTTTCAAATAAAGCTACTCTTCCCGTACAATGAACGGACATCTTTGCTATTAAAGAAATAAATGTAGAAATTTTACCTTTTTCTCTGAAGCAATCAGATGCAGGTTAAAACACAAGCACGAAATGCACCCTTGATATATAGATTACAGCCTTGATATATAGATATATAGATATGATTTGAAGTACTCACCAACTACCTCTCGAAAAATTGTTGCGGAAGTACCGCAGGATTGTGAAAGTTGGATATTTGGAGAGAGCACATATAGTTCCTAAGTGAAGCCTTGACCTGACCACGGTGAGTGCCATAGGTTTGGACCTATGGACCTTTGAAGTTCATTTTTCATATTTTTGGCATACTATAACTCCGAAAGGAAGCATTTGTGCACCCAGACTGGTCTATACTTTTTGTCCTATCTTGGTGTCATTAATCACATCCCAAATATTTGTCGGTGTTGCTTTGAAACACCCTGTATAAAACCACTAACTAGAAGGATTGCACATGCTAATATTCAATCTTACCTGAATAACTGAATCTCTGAAAATAGGGAAATTATTTGATTATCAGTATACATACAATATGGTATTCACATTTATTTTAAACGTTCATTTAGAATAAATAATTTATACTTACTGTCTTCTTTGAGCTGTATAATGTTTTGTAAGAGTATGTTTTGACTTCACTCTTGTATTCAATGTGGGATCAAATTATGGTGATTGCGTTATGTGTTTTATTTATTTAAAAGATTTTAGATAAAGTTGATAACCCAAAAGATCCAGGTGCACTGAAACATTAACAAAAAATGAACAGAATATTTATCAATTCAGCCATGGCTATATATTAAAAATATGTATCCCTGCCTCCGCGTAATGGGATGGAGAATCTCTAGCCAAGAAGGCATATATGTAATTGAAACACGGAGACTCCTGATTTTGAAAAAAATGAAATGAAATTGTGAGTTTTACGTCCCACGGTTATGCCGGTTAGGCTAAAGGAGACGGTGATAATGAGTAATGAATGAAATGGTGGAATGAAGAAAGTGGGAGGAAACGGGAGAACCCCGAGAAAACCCACGCACACGGTGTTTGTCCACCACAAAGTTCACTTGGCGGTCTTGATTTTGAAGCGCCAGTGCTAACTGCACACCTACATTCATTAGTTACCATTCATGTGATAATGTTTTTGAAACAATTGTTTTTGTAAAATATTCATTATTTTCTGCGAGAGTTAATTTAATCATGTTCCCTCTTCAAAATAGTGTTAAATAATAAATAATAATTTAACAATAGAACAATGCTTAATCCCACACCCCTTAGCAGTTAATACACTCTAGAGCAGCCTAATCATTAGATAGCTAAGGACTCTCTTCCTATAACATTTACAGTATAAACTCTCAAGCTGATATAACATCTATAACAAGAGTTATACATCATATTAAATTAGAAATAAGTGTGATTATAATAATTGCTTGTTACGTCAGAAAAAAGTTTCTTTGATTAATATCATAGGTATTTTCGTGTACAGAAAAGAAATAAAGAATTACGCTAGGAAACCAATTAACTCGTTAGACAAGAAACTTTGGTATTTTCGTCACTTAGAATATAGACGTCCTCAGATTTCTGAATTAAGAATTACAATTAGGAATCCATCAAACTATTTTGAATTTGTTTAAAATTGTCTCAATGCTCAACGAATTATATTTCAGTTAAAAGTTTTGAATAAAAGTCTAAAGATGACACTGCTTTTTTACTTTCTTGTGCACTCCCCTTACGAACAATTTGCTCGGCATACCTTACATAGTACGGCAAAGTACTAGGTATCCCCTGTAATCCATAATGTGTAGGAAGTATAGATTTGAAGTCATCCTTTGTCTGAACGAAATTCTATTCAGAAATATTTCGCTAAAACGTAAATTATGACTACCACCTCAGCAGATATGTCTACATGATTAGAAACAAAAATCAGTAATCGGTGAAAGCACTGTTTCTTTCAGAATTAATGTTCCGGGGGGGGGGACACTCACAAGGAGAAGGCAGACTTTGGTAAGTAAACCTTGAGCTACTTTTTGCGAGTTGTTAGTGCACATTTAAAGAATTAATATTGCAAACTGGGAGAGCGCAATGGCCAAAAATAACGGAGAAAAACCGTCTTCAAGTTTTTTACTCGCTGCATGAATTGTACGACACATACATTTACCAAGTGTCGGCGTGGTAAAGTGAAAAAAAAATCTTTGACTCATGCGTAAAGGGTCCCGGATTCAATTCCTGTTCGAGTCATACACCTTTTTTTTTGCTTCAACCAATAAAGTAGCCATTTGTAACTATAAGTAAAATATTAATTCATTATATGTTTATAATGAATAAAACAATAGAAATTTTCAAATCACTTGTAAAATCTTTCAATGTTCCATTTTAACTACGGTAGAAACAAAATTGAATCTATTCCGTAAATATTATTGTTACCGCAGTCGTTGTGTAAAAAATGTTCTTGACGCTTCATGTTTACATCTGTAGACAGTGTGTAAATTACAAGGGAAATGAGGAGGAAATCTCCTTTGGTTATAGCAACATCCAGTATTACCAAAGGGGATTTCCCTCTCAACTCCTTTGTAATTCGTACATTGTCAACAGATGTAGACACGAAGCGTCAACAACATTTAATACACAACGACTGTCGTAACCAGTGGCGTATTTATTGGGGGCGCTTCCGGGCTTAAGCCCCCCCCCCCGAAATATGATTTACTATATTAAAGTAGATGAAATAACTTCGAGAATTTTCACATTTCCAGGACCAAAGTTGGCAAAGCCCCCCCCCCGCGAAATAAAATCGCAAATACACCACTGGTCGTAACCATAATATAACTAATGATATCAGCATGTTTACGGAATAGACTAAATTTTGTTTGTCAGTTAACATGGAACATTGAAAGATTTTACAAGTGATTTGAAAATTTCTATTGTTTTATTAATTATAAACATACGATGAATTAATATTTTACTTATAGTTACAAATGCCTACTTTATTGGTTGAAAAAAAAGAGATGTGTGACTCGAACAGAAATCGAACCCGGGACACTTTACACATGAGTTACAGATTTTACTCACTCTGCCACACCGTCAATTTGCGAGTAGAAAACTTTAAGACGGTTTTTCTTCGTTATTTTTGGCCATGGCGCTCTTCAGTTTGTAATATTAACTCTTTAAATGTGCACTATAACCCCCCCCCAAAAAAATGGCTCCGAAGTTCACTTACCAAACTCTGCCTTCTCCTTGTCAGTATTACGGGGGGCACTGTCAGAGCTTGTCCGGAAGAAGCACTGAGTGAAAGATAACGTGTTAAGTATGAAGCGTTTAAGATCAATCCTTCAAACACTACTGAAGGGGGATTTCTAACTTAATTTCATACATATACCTTAAAATAAAAGATTTCGACTAAAATTGCCACTTTAAAAACATCATTTCAGAGAATGACTATGAGAAACAATAAGGTCACTGTAAAATACATTATAAAACACACACACTCAAGACTCTATCTACCTTCAAAATGACATTTCCAAAAGTTCAGACGCAACTAAATAGGTGTTTTAGACCTGAAAAAGTTAACCATTCTGAAGTTCATGCAAATATATAATCTTTCTTCCGAAATAAACTCTTTCAAGTCACCTCCGACTGGGATTTCTCCTTGAAGTGATAACTGTTCCTTCGTGATTATAAGAGCTCTTCTGTGGCTAAGCGGTTAGCGTACGCGCCTTTGGCGCGGGAGACCCGGGTTCGATTCACGGCAGGAGCTCATGTGGTTCGGATTCCACGTTAATCAGTAGGTTCACGTCTCATATAGCCTCGCTGCTGAGAAGGGACGCTAAACTGAAATTCAACTCAACTCAACTTCGTGATTATAAGGTTCACGTACGCCTTTTCGACGCAAACGATCCAGTTCGGATTCCCGGTGAGAGCGCATGTGTATCGGAACCCACATTAAGCTGTAGATCTACGTCTCATATAGTCTCAGTGATCAAAGAGATGACAAACTCAAGATCAGCCATCAAACCGAAAACTTATTTACGTCGCCTTTTCACCCTCATCAAGGAGTATTAAGCGCTTTTTTTTAATATTACATTTTCAATCAAACAAATTAACTTGGAGTGCTGTCTTTAAAAAAATATTTAATTTTAATTTCACATACATTTTAGACAACTTCGCATAAAATCATACTTGTAGATCTTCATATTGACCAACACTTTTTTTAATCGCCAATTGATATATATTTTTTATATTATATTAATTATTTCAACTACATTTACGTATAACTTGCAGTGCATATGTAGAGTAAACAAAAAAAGCAATCCTATTATGGTCATTTTTATGCAACAAAACATTGAATGATGATTTTAAAATATTCTGCATTCAATTAGAAGAAATATTTTTTAGATTAAAAGAGATTGTTGAGTTGAGTTTAACGTCCCGTTCAGCAGCGAGATTATATAAGACGTGGGCCTACTGATTAACGTGAAATCCGAACCACATGAGCTCCCAAAGGGAATCGAACCCGGGCCTCCCACGCTGGATTAAAAGAGAGTTGTTTAAAAAAATATCACTAACAAAATGTGAACATAATAATAAATAAAAAAAAAACTAGTATGCAGGATTTGAACTGCTGATCATCACCAAACGTGAATATTTAGTGAGTGCACACTAATTGATTGCTCCACGATTGCTAGTTTATTAAATACATCTAGTTTATATTAAATACATATAAATAGTTTATATTAAATACATATATTAAATACATATAAATAAATTATACGAAAAGGGGTGGTTGCTTCATTTTTTAGTTTAGTTAAATGATTTTCTGAACATAATTAGCACTGTCGTCTTGTCAATGTTTTGTTAAAATTTGCATCCTAAGGGGGAAATGGAATTTTAAAATTTAACCTATAAATAAAGGATCTCAAAAGTCCCTCATGTTATATAGATGAAGTTTGATATATAAACTCCTCACTAAAATAAATGGTTCGGTGTAATCGAGTTTTCGAATATTCAGCATCTACAGGAAAAGGTATAAAGGTAATTTATATAATACTTTCTCAACATATGAATCGAAGTTTTCTGTCTCCTCATCACAGGTAAACGCTGAACTATGTAAAACGAATTTTTGAAAATCAGAATCACTTGGCTAGAGTTGAGTTGATTTTGAGTTTAAAGTCCCTTTCAACAGCGAGGCTACATGAGATGCGACCTACTGATTAATGTGAAATCCGAACCACATGAGCTCCCTCCGGAAATCGAACCCAGGTTTACCACGCCAAATCATTTGGCTAGAGTCGTGATTTCACCACCTCACTGTCGCCAAAATATATATCCTAAAGCAGAAGGAGATTCAAAATACATGATAAAATAGTGTATCCTGCAAGTCCGTCATTAGGGACTTGAATCTACTTATATAAATTCGTCAATGAAGTAAGTGAAGACTTATTCCAGCGTTTAGGATAGCTTGGCTTCTAAAAAGAGAAAGGGCAATTTGTAAAAATTAAGTTGATGTTGATTACCTCATCACCACGTACTGATGATTTCAGGGGGTAGCAGAGGGGCACATTTTCTCCTGGGACCAATAAAATTCTTACTACTCCCGTCCAAACTTCCGAAGAAACCAGTACTTTTGCAATGCTACTTTAACCCTGTATATTGAAATTCTCCCCCGGGAGAAATAGTTTGTACTCATCACTTTCATCACGGATAATGACTGAATCGTTTGGAATTAAACTTCGAAGATAGTCGAATCAGTTTTCTTTTTTATCATATTGCTTTCATTAGAATCGGTATCCTAAGGAAGAAATCGGCTTCAAATTTGTGATAAAAATATAGTATCTTCCGAAACTCTTAAAATAGGCAGATTAAATTTTGTTTATAAACTCTTTTTGAAAAGTAAGATGACACTTGTCCCAATAAAGGGTATGACTCACATGCGAAATTCTTGGCGATCCTTTGTATAGCCATGGTTTAGCCCCTTCGTGATAAAAACGGAAGTATTGTTTTATTTAAATTAATGATATGTTGATTAAGTTTTATTAAAGTTTCTTTTTAGCAATGAAACTTTATGACAATGAAGCTGCTACTTTTGATAAAACTCTTGATAATTTTAACACGTCTAAAGGCAAAAATTTGAATTGTTTGCCCATATTTAAATTACTAACATAAAAAGAATAATATCAAATACCTTTTATTAATAGAAGAGAGGTGTATAACAAAATCTCGCGAACAAACTTTCAAAAATACTGTAGGTACGGAGTTGGAACTAATGATCATCGAAAAAAAGGGGGGGCACTAAATCATGCTTTAACAAATCACCCTACTACTTGTTGAAAAACACTATAACGAATAGAGAGAACAAGCGTTTCTTAAAAAAAAAAGAAAGAAAAAAAGACTATCGGGAATGAGATTTGTACTGATGGTTATGGAAAATAAAGTATAAAGAGCAAGTGCTAAGTAAGTACTCTACAAAGGTAAGTTAATAGCGAACTACTTGCAGACGCATATAAGGAAACCACTAACACAAAATGCATGATCGTTTAACATATTTTCTAGCTTATTTCTATTTATTTCTTTGTTTACGTGTAAAATGCTTAATATCATTATTAGAGTTATTCCATATGTATAGTAACTAACATTATGACAGATATACTTTGCATTTTTAGCAATTTCTGAACATGAATCTTTGAACCTTATGCGCTCTGAAAGGAGATTCAAGTATAGATCTTAAAGATAAAACATGTCTAAAATTTCAAAAGTGAACTTGACTCCCTCGTGTACTGAATGTGCCAGTTTTCAGTTAAATATCAATTCACACATAGTGTATCATGCCCATGTCATTCCCCTGCCATGATCCGTCCGTGTCACTGCTGTGGCCATTGTCATATATCATGTCGTTCTGTGGCGTGACACTATTTCTTTCTACACCCTTTCCCTTGGTCGGATCAACTTCGTGTCCCTTCGTGTGCTACGAAGAAAACCGAAGGATCCAGGCCGAACAGCTTCTCTTCAAGCTATCGAGTAAGAGTGATTGAATTATGTAATTGTATTTTATTTATTTATTTACTAAACAAATTTCCGATATAGCAAAAATACCATTATTTTTGTAAAATGTTCATTATTTTCATGAAGCAGAGATAATTTTCTACTTGACTTTAGAACTATCCCTACTAATTTTTAATCGACATCTAATAGTTTACGTTCATTTTTCTGCCTATTACCTGCATATTACTTGCAGAAACTATGCGGAGTAAATGTTTTTTTATTATTATTATTAGTTACTGTTTCATGAAAGCTTAGCCATATGTTAATTAAAATTCCACTATTTGTAAGTTTCTCATTTCGGTTATGAAAATGATTATAAATGAAGCTTCCGCTTTTTATAAAATTCTTGAGTTTTAATGTTTTTAAAGACATAATTCTAAATTATTTGGAAATATTCAAATAAACTAAAATAAAGAGGATAATACTAAGGAGCATATTGGAACAAAACATTGTTCCTTAAGGAATTCACAGAAGCAAGCTTTTCTTAAAAAAAAAAAAAAGTTACTATAGGGTATGGGATTCGAAGTGATGATCGTGGAAAAATACAGTATGTAAAGAAGAAG
The DNA here is from genome assembly GCF_964235325.1 of Thermobia domestica. Classification (NCBI taxonomy): domain Eukaryota; kingdom Metazoa; phylum Arthropoda; class Insecta; order Zygentoma; family Lepismatidae; genus Thermobia; species Thermobia domestica. Next base: position 76,035,183 of record NC_137461.1, read on the forward strand.
CTTTAACCGACTACTCTACAAAGGCACGTAACGGATTGCATCTTGGTAGACGTATGTATCGAAACCACTAACACAAAATGCCTGATCGCTTCGCACATTTTGTAGCGTATTTCTATTTAGTCGTTTGTTTAAATGTAAAATGCTTAATAGCAATGATTGTTAGAGCTGTGCCACATGTATAATAACTAACCTTATGACAGATTTACGTTGTATTTCTAACAAAGCATAAAATTCCCTCCCTCTTTGTAAATTTCGCTGCGCGTTTGCCACGTTTACGAAAATGGAACTTAGAATTTTTCGATGAAAGTTTCGGAGATTTCTTTTTTTAATTATAACTTGCTTATTTCTTAATTTTTTATTGAAATAGTTTTTGGGAATATGTGTTTTGTTTTTCTGCTTATTTCAAAGAAGAAATGTGACATTTTCTATCACAAGAAAGAGAGTTATTTCTATTTATGTAATTTCTAAAGACATGCGACAACAATTTTGGACACAAGTGTACGTGAGAACTGTCTAAACTTAATCAATAAATATTATATCGAACTGGACGGAGATTAAATCAACTTACTCCTCCCCAAATTTCGTTATTGTACCATTGTCTAACAGACACGAACCATATGGACCCCAAATGTTAAAATCAAGTAAAGGAATAATATTTAATTAAGATATGTACGACGGCACTTTCTAATAGCAATGAAGAAATTATCTGACGAAATAGGCTAAGATAAAGTCAATTTTCAACTCCTCACATTTAATAATGGAATAATTTTCTAACAGGCCTGTAACATGTTGAAAGAAAGTGGGGAATTAAAATTTAAATAAAATATGAAACAGGGGACTTTCTAAACTTCCTCAAGAAATATTAAACAGAAATTATTTAACATTAAGTCGATGTACTTCCCCTGCAAAATTTATTGTTGTGCCATTTTCGGAGAGACCGGAGAGACATAAACCACATATGTTAAAATCGAGTTGGGAAATTTATATTTAAATAAGATATCTACGAGCGGACTTTCTAAATTTCCTAAAGAAATAGCCTATTATATAGAAATGGGTTAAGATTATAAAAATTTACTTCCCTCCAAATTTCATAATCGTACCATTTTTTAACAGACAGGAACAACATAGACCACTTATGTTAAAATAAAGCTTGGGAATGAATATTTAAATAAGGCATGTACGAGGGGATTTTCTAAACTTCCACAAGAAATATTATATCGATATGAGCCAAGATCAGTTGAATTTAGCTTTCGGAGAATTTCATCATCTTACAATTTTCTAACAGATGGGAAACATATAGAAAAGATATGTTAAAGACAAGGTTAAAAATTAACATTTTATAAAATATCTACGAGGGGACTTTGTAAAATTAATCAAGAAACGTTCTATCGAATTGGACTAGCACTAAGTCGATATACGTCTGCTCAAATTTCATTTATCATACTATTTCCTAGAAGACAGGAACCACATAAAACACGTATGTTAAAATAAAGTTGCAGAATTAATCGTTGCGGAATTTACCTCTTTGCAAACTTTATTGTAGTGCCATTTTAGGAACACAGGGAAGACATAGACCACATATGTTAAAATCGAGTTGGGGAATTTATATTTAAATAAGATATGTACGAGGGGACTTTCTAAACTTAATCAAAATACTTCTATCGAAATGGACTAAGATTAAGTCAATTTACCACTATTTAAATTTCATTATCGTACCATTTTCTAACGGACAGATACAACATGGACACATATGTGAAAATCTAATTGAAGAATTAATATTTAAATAAGATATGTACGGCGAGACTTTCAAACTTCCTCTAGAATCATTATATTGAAATATTCTAACGTTAAATCAATTTACCGCTCTCCAAATTTTATTGTCGTACATTTTCTAACAGACTGGAACAACATACAGGACACATATTAAAATCAAGGCGAGAAATTAATATTTAACAAAGATAGGTACGGTGGGATGGGTAGTAAAAATTTTGGGAGGGGTAAATTGACTTAATCATAGCCCATTTTGATATAATATTTCTTGTGGAAGTTTAGAAAGCCCCGTATTAAATACCTTTTTTATATGTTAATTTCCAACTTTGCTTTAACATATGAGCTATATGTTGATGCTGTCACTTAGAAAATTGTACGATACTAAAATTTGGAGAATGGTAAATTAACTTAATCTTCGCAAATTTCGATATAATATTTCTTGTGGAAGTTTAGAATATTCCCTCGTACATGTCTTATTAAAAATATTAATTCTTCGCTTTTCTTTTAACATATGTGGTGTATGTGAACACTCTGTGTTAGAAAATCGTACCATAGTTAAATTCAAAGAGCGGTTAATTCACTTAATATTATCTCATTTCGATATAGCATTTCTTGACGAAATTTAGAAATTTCACTTATACGTATCATATTTAATATTAATTTCCCACATTCATTTTAACACATGTGGTGTGTGTTGTTAATGTCTGTCAAAGTGGGACGATAGTTAAATTTGGAAAATGGATAAATTGACTTTATCTTAGACCATTTCGATATAATATTTCTTGTGGAAGTTTAGAAAGTCTCATCGTACATATCTTATTTAAATATTAATTTCCTATCTTTATTTTAACATATGTGGCCTACGTTTTCCTGTCTGTTAGAGGATTGTCTGATAGAGATATTTGGAAAGGGGAAAATTGACTTTATCTTAGCTTATATCCATGTAATATTTCTTGAGTATGTTTAGAAATTTCCTCCTACATATCTCATTCAAATACTAATTCCTCAACCTTTGTTTTAACATATGTCGTGTATATTGTTCCTGCCTGTCAGCAAAGGGTACGATAATTAAATTCGGAAAGGATTAAATTAACATAATCTTACAATTGTTGATATATTTCTTGAGGAAGTTTGGAAATTTCCCTCTTACACACCGTATTTACGTATTAATTCCCCGCTTTTGTTTTAAGTTATAAATGATCAATGTGGTTCCTCTCAGCTAGAAATTGGTACGAAAGTTTAATTCAGAGAGGGAGAAATTGACTTAATTTTAGCCAATTTTAATATTTCTTGAGGAAGTTTATAAAGTCTTATTTAAATATTCAAATTTACATATCTTATTTAAATATTAATTCCCAATGTTTATTTTAACATATGTAGTCTATGTTGTTCCTGTCTGTTAGAGAATTGTCTGATAGTGAAATTTTGATATAGTAAAATTGACTTAACCTTTGCCATTATCCATGTAATATTTCTTGAGAAAGTTTAGAAATTTTCCTCGTACATATCTTATTCAAATACTAATTACCAGCCTTTATTTTAACATATGTCGTGTATATTGTTCCTGTCCGTCAGCAAATGCCACGATAATGAAGATCAGAGAGGAGTAAACTGGCTTAATCTTAACGCTTTTTGATATAATATTTCTTGTGGAAGTTCATAAATTTCCTCGTAAATATCTTATTTAAATATTATTTCTCCACATTCATTTTAACTGATAATATCGGTGTCTTTCATGTCTGTTAGAAAACGAAGATAATGAAATTTGGAGAGAGATAATTCGACATAATTTTACCCATTTTCATATAATATTTCTTGAGGAAGTTTGAACATTTCCGTCGTACCTACCTTATTTAAATATTAATTTCCCACCTTTTTTTTTAACATATGTGGTCTATATGATCCCTCTCAGTAAAAAATAGGTACGATAGCTAAATTCAGAGAGGGTCAAATTGACTTAGTCTTATCCCATTTCGATATAGTATTTTTTGTGGAAGTTTAGAAAATACCCTCATATATCTTTTTTAAATATTCAGAGTCCACCTTTGCTTTAACATATGTGATGTATATGGATCCTGTCTGTTAGAAAATTATACGATAGTAAAATTTGGAGAGGGTTAAATTGACTTAATCGTCGCCCATCTAGATATATTATTTCCTGTGGAAGTTTAGAATGTTCCATCGTACATATCTTTTTTAAATATTAACTCCCTATCTTTATTTTAATATGTGGCCTATGTTGTTGCTGTCTGTTAGAGAATTGTCTGATAGTGATATTTGGAAAAGGGAAAACTGACTTAATCTTTGCCATTACCCATGTAATATTTCTTGAGGAAGTTTAGAAATTTTCCTCGTACATATCTTATTCAAATACTAACTCCCCAACCTTTATTCTAACATATGTCGCGTATATTGTTCATATTTGTCAGAAAATGGTACGATAATGAAACTTAGATAGAAGTAAACTGAATTAATCTTAACCTATTTCCGTATAATATTTCTTGTAGAAGTTTTGAAACTTCCCTCGTACATCTCTTATTTAAATATTATTTCTCCACATTTATTTTAACTTTTGTTGTCTGTGTCTTTCATGTCTGTTAGAAAAAGGTACGAAAATGAAGTTCGGAGAGAGATGGGAAAATGTACATAATCTTAGCATATATAAAGGTAATATTCTTGAGGAAGTTTAGAAACATTCCTCGTACATGTCATATTTAAATACTAAGACCCAACCTTTGTTTTAACATATGTCGTGTATATTGTTCCTGTCCGTCAGCATATGATACGGTAATGAAACTTGGAGAGGAGTAAGTTGAGTTAATCTTAACGCATTTCGATATAAAATTGATTGTGAAAGTTTAGAAATTCCACTCGTACGTATCTTATTTTAATATTATTTCTCCACAATCATTTTAATTGAAATTATCTGTTTTTCATGTCTATTAGAAAATGGTAAAGGTAATGAAATTCGGTAAGGGATAATTTGACACAATCTTACCCATTTTGATATAATATTTCTTGAGAAAGTTTGAAAATTTCCGTGGTATATACCACATTTAAATATTCATTTTCCACCTTTATCTTAACATATGTGGTCTATCCGATTTCTCTTAGCAAAAATAGGTACGATAGTTAAATTCAGGGAGGGTTAAATTGACTTAATCTCAGCCCATTTAGATATAGTATTTCTTGTGGACGTTTAGAAAATATCCTCTTATATATCTTATTTAAATATTAATTGTCCACCTTTGCTTTATCATATGCGATGTATGTGGATCCTGTCTGTTAGAAAATGTTACGATAGTAAAATTTGGAGATGGTTAAATTGACTTAATCTTCGCCCATCTCGATATATTATTTTTTCTGGAAGTTTAGAATGTTCCCTCCTACATATCTTATTTAAATATTAATTCTTACCTTTAATTTTAACATATGCTGTGTATGTCAACACTGTTTGTTAGAAAATGTTACGATAGTAAATTTTGGAGAGGGTAAAGTTGACATAATACGAAATAATATTTCTCGCAGAAGTTTAAAAGTCCCCTCGCACATATCTTATTAAATATTACTTCCCTATCTTTACTTAATCACAAGTTTTCAACGTGGCTCTCGAGTATTAGAAAATGGTACAATAATCAGATTGTGATAGGGGTAAATTGACTTAATCCTAGCCCATTTCGATATAATATTTCTTGTGGAAGTTTAGAAAGCCTCCTCGTACATATCTTATTTAAATGTTAATTCCCTATCTTTGTTTTATCATATGTGGCCTATGTTCGTGCTGTCTGTTAGAGAATCGCCTGATAGTGATATTTAGAAAGGGGAAAATTGACTTAATCTTAGCTTATATCCATGTAACATTTCTTGAGTAAGTTTAGAAATTTCTCTGAAGATACCTTATTCAAATACAAATTCCCCAATCTTTATTTTAACATATGCCGTGTATATTGCTCCTGTATCAGAAAACAGTATGATAATGAAACTTGGAGAGGAGTAAACTGAATTAATCTTAACCAATTTCAATATAAGATTTCTTGTGGAACTTTAGAAATTTCCCTCGTACATATTTTATTTAAATATTAATTCTCCACATTTATTTCAACTGGTGTTGTCTGTGTCTTTCATGTCTGTTAGAAAACGGTACGAAAATAAAATTCGGAGAGGGAGGAGAAAGTGGACTTAATCTTAGCTCATATCCATGTAATATTCCTGAGAAAGTTTAGAAACATTCCTCGTACATGTCATATTTAAATACTAATACCCAACATTCATTTTAACATATGTCGTGTATGTTGTTCCTGTCCGTCAGCATATGATACGATAATGAAACTTGGAGAGGAGTAAGTTGAGTTAATCTTAACGCATTTCGATATAATATTACCCATCTTACCCATTTTGATATAATATTTCTTGGTAAAGTTTAAAAGTTCCGTCTTACCTACCTTATTTAAATATAAAGTTCCTACCTTTATCTTAACATATGTGGTCTATGTGATTTCTGTAAGTAAGAAATTGGTTACTATAGTTAAAATCAGAGAGGGTTAAAATCACTTATCTTAGCCCATTTAGATATAGTATTTTTTGTGGAAGTTTAGAAAGTCCCCTCTCATATATCTTATTTAAATATTAATTGTAAAACTTTGCTTTAACTTATGTGATGAATGTGGATCCTGTGTGTTAGGAAATTGTACGATACTGAAATTTGGATAGGGGTAAATTGATTTAATTTTTGCCAATCTCAATATATTATTTCTTGTGTAAGTTTAGAATGTTCCCTCGTACATATCTTAGTTAAATATTAATTCTTCATTTTTCTTTTAACATATGCGTTGTATGTGGACACTGTTTGTTAGAAACGTTTGCGATAGTAAATGTTACAGAGTGGTAAGTTGACTTAATCTTCGCCTAATACGATAAAGTATGTCTTGCGGAAGTTTAGAAAGTCCTCTAATGCATATCTTATTAAATAGTACTTTAATATCTTTATTTTATTACATGTTTTCGACGTGGCTCTCGCCTATTAGAAAATGGTACGATAATCCAATTCGGAGAGGAGTAAATTGACTTAATCCTAGCTCATTTTGATTTTATAATATTTCTTCTGGAAGTTTGGAAAGTTCCTTCGTACATATCTTACTTAAACATTAATTCTCCATATTTATTTAACATATGTGGTCTATGTGTTTCCTATCTGTTAGAATATGGCACGATAATGAAATTTAGAGACGGTAAATTGACGTAATCTTATGCAATGTCGATATAATATTTCTTGTGCAACTTTAGAATGTCCCATCGTACATATCTTATTTAAATCTTAATTCCCCATCATTGTATTCACGTATGTGGTGTATTTGGACACAGTCTGTCAGAAAATGGTACGATCATAAAATTTGGTGAGGAGCAAATTGACTTAATCTTAGCCTACTTCGATGTAATATTTCTTCGATGTAATACTTTCCTCATACATATCTTATTTAAATATTAACTCTTCACCTTTGTTTTAACATATGTGGTGATCGTCGATACTGTCTGTTGGAAAATTGTCTGATATTGAACTTTGCGCAGGTGCAAATTGACTTAATTTTAGCCCATATCATATAATATTTCTTGATAAATTTTAGAAGCTCTCCTCGTACATATGTCATTCAAATACTGCGACCCACCTTTGTTTTAAAATATTTTTTGTATGTGGAGCCTATCTGTGAGAAAGTTGTACGATAGTAAAATTTGGGGAGGGGTAAATTCACTTAACCTTAGCCCATTTCGATATAATATTTCTTGTGGAAGTTTAGAAAGACCAGTCTTACATACCTTTATTAAATATTAATACTCCAACTTTCCTTCAACGTATGTGCTATATGTTGATGCTGCGACTTAGAAAATTGTACTAAAGTAAAATTTGGAGAGTGGTAAATTAACTTAATCTTCGCCAATTTCGATATAACATTTCTTGAGGAAGTTTAGAATATTCCCTCGTACATATCTTATTTAAATATTAACTCTTCACCTTTCTTTTAACATATGTGGTGTATGTTGTTCCTGTCTGTCAGAGTGGGACAACAGTTAAATTTGGAAAGCGATAAATTGACCTAATCTAAGCCCATTTTGATATAATATTTATTGTGGAAGTTTAGAAAGTTCCCTCGTACTTATCTTATTTAAATATTAATTTCCTATCTTTATTTTAACATATGTGGCCTATGTTTTCCTGTCTGTTAGAGCATTGTCTGATAGTGATATTTGGAGAGGGGAAAATTGACTTTATCTTAGCTTATATCCATATAATATTTCTTGAGTAAGTTTAGAAATTCTCTGCTACATATCTTATTCCAATACAAATTCCCCAACCTTTATTTTAATATATGTCGTGTATATTGTTCCTGCCTGTCAGCAAATGGTAAGATAATTAAATTCGGAGAGGGTTAAATTAACATAATCATACAAATTTTGGTATATTTCTTGAAGAAATTTTTAAAATTTCCGTCGTACATACCTTATTTACATATTAATGCCGAACCTTTATTTTAACATATATGGTCTATGTGGTTCCTCTCAGCAATAAATTGGTACGAGAGTTTAATTCAGAGAGGGGTAAAATTGACTTACTCTTAGCCCATATTGCAATAATATTTCTTGTGGAAGTTCAGAAAGTTCTCTCGTACAAATGTTATTTAATATGATTTCCCTATTTTTTATTTTAACATATGTGGCCTATGTTTTTTCCTGTCTGTTACAGAATTGTCCGATACTGATATTTGGAGAAGGGTAAATTCACTTTATTTTAGCTTATATCCATGTAATATTTCTTGAACAAGTTTTGAAATTTCCCCGTACATATATTAGTCAAATACTAATACCACAACGTTTATTTTAACATATGCCGTGTATATTGTTCATCTCTGTCAGAAAATGGTACGATAATGAAACTTGGAGAGGAATAAATTGACTTACTTTTAACCCATTTCTATATAATCTTTCTTGTGGAAGTTTAGAAATTTCCCTCGTACATATCTTATTTAAATATTGTTTCTCTACATTTATTTTAACTGATGTTGTCTGTTCTTTCATGTCTTTTAGAAAATGGTACGATAGTGAAATTTGGAGTGGGTTAAATTGGCATAATCTTCCCTATTTTGATATATTTCTTGAGAAGGTTTGGAAATTTCCGTCGTACATATCTTAATTTAATATCCTTTCCCCGCCTTTAACATATATGTTCTATGTGATTCCTCTCAGTAAGAAATTGGTACGATAGTTTAATTCAGAGCGGGGTAAATTGACTTAATCTTACCCCATTACAATATAATGTTTCTTGCGGAAGTTTAGAAAGTTCCCTTATACATATCTTATTGAGATCTTAATTCCCCACTTTTATTTTAACATATGTGGTTTAAGTCTTTCCGGTCTGTTTAAAATTTTCTGTGAAATTTAGAGAGGGGTAAGTTAACTTAATCTTAGCTCATTCCCATATAATATTTATTGAGGAAGCTTAGATACTTTCCTGCAACATATCTGAGTTAAATCATAATTCTACACCTTTATTTTAATAGATGTGTTCTATGTGGATATTTTCTGTTAGAAACTTGTATAATAATAAAATTTGGAGGGGCGTACATTTATTTAATTTTAGCGCATTTTGATATAGTATTTCTTGAAGATAATTAGAAATTTCCCTCGCCCATGTCTTCATTTAATAATAACTCTCCACCTTTGTTTTAACATATGTGGTCTATGTGGTTCCTGCGTGTTAGAAAATGGTACGATAATAATATTTTAAGGTGGTAGATTGACTTAATGTTAGCCCATTTTGATATAATATTTCTTGTGGAAGTTTAGGAAGTTCCCTGGTACATTTCTTATTTAAACATTATTTCGCCACCTTTATTTTAACCTATGTGGTCTATGTGGTTCCTGTCTGTTAGAAAATTGCACGATAATGAAATCTAGGAACGAGTAAATTGACATAAAATTATCCAATTTCAATATAATATTTCTTGCGGAAGATTGGAAAGTCTCCTCGTATATATCTTATTTAAATAATAATTCCGGAGGTTTTTTAAACATATGTGGTATATTTGGACACAGTCTGTCAGAAAATGGCACGTTTCTAAAATTTTTTAGAGTTAGTTCAGAAGAGGTGTTTTTCATACTATTTTTGGTTTATGCAGTTAATACATGTAGTGAGGGATTGCTTAGTGGGTAACACAAATTGTTAAGATCTGTAACAATTTTTTAAAATCACTCCGATTCTTAGCTCAGGTCCTAGAGTTCTATGACCGTTATGCAGCCCCTTTCCAAACGTCTTCATTTTTCTTTCATTTTCTCACAATTTTCGAAACTAAATATAAATGGCAGCGGATGTTTAGAAGAGCCTCAAAATGTTATCCAATGAGCATTTCGTTATTAGTCCCATAGTCATCCCGATTGTAGTTGATACTGGTCTTGCAGCCAACATCCCATGGACGTTTGTGTACTTTCGTCTCAGTAATTAAATAGTACATTGCCATTTGTGACCAAGTACGCTGATTCGTATTGCGATTTCTACTAGGATTCCTGTTATAGTTCCGGTAATTTCTGTTACCGTTACCATATCTATAATTAGGTCGAGTTGAATTGCCGGTACTATTTTGATTATTTGTTCTGGTACCAAAATAATGGACAATATTTCCTGGAGAATTAACATTATCTTTATTTTGAATACTTAAAATTCGAATGTGCACATAATTAATATTATTGCGACTAGAAGTAACCTGACTTTTTTGTGGATTTCTGCTATTTCTTTGTGCTAGAAATTGACTTTCGTAATTCTGAACTAACATGATTAAATGGTTGAAATTGACACATTGAGCGGTCATCAACATTTGTTGTAATCTAAATGGTAATAAAATACGGACAGAAACTATTATACGTGATTCTGGTTGGTTTGGGTTAAGTGCTTTTAATTCATTGTGGCCACTACAAATTCGGTAACATTTTTATGTAACTTAGGGTCAAATGATTTCGTTCTTAGTATTGCGTCCCTATTTGCTAACATGAAATCGTTCTCATAGTTTGCCAATAACGCCTCTTTAAAATCAGAGTACCCATTAATGTTATCTCGGATTGCTTTGTACCAAGTCAAATATGGGGACAATAAAACATGAGGAGAGTTCTTACTCTTCCGTGTAGGATGCTTTGTTCTTCTTCCTGATTCGGTGCTCTCTTCATAAGATTTAGAACACTTACAGTTACCGTGAGAGTTCTTACTCTTCCGTGTAGGAAGCTTCATTCTTCTTCCTGATTCGGTGCTCACTTCACTATTATCCGATGATCCGCTATCTTCAAAAATTGCTTGGGAATGAGGTATTGGTTCTGCCCCATTATCAGGAGGTCGATTAATATTCCTAGATCCATCATCGCGCTCCATCTCCTTAGCAAAAATATAGTTTTCCTTGAAAGTATGAAACTCTTCTTGAAGTCCTTTATTCCTATTAGAATGTTTGCTTACAACCGATTCTATAACTTCGACGGCATTTTGTACTCCAGTATAGGTTTCAGCTACCTGTTCCATTTTCTGTTCGCATTTCTCGAATCTGGCATTAATTTGTACATTCATTTGGTTTTGCTGATGATGAAACTGTTCCCATTTAAGGTCGTTTCTCTGCTGTAACTGCTCCAGCCCCTGATATATATTATCTTCTAGTTTGTGTTGGAATTGGTTCATTTTGTCATCAAATTGTTTTTCCATTATATGTTGCCAATCATTCATTTTGTCATTAAATTGCTGTTGAGAAGTATCAATTTTTTGTTGCAAATCATTCAGCTTGTCATTAAATTGCTGTTGTGATACGTCCATTCTGTGTTGCAAATTGTTCATTTTGTCCTCAAATTGGTCTTCAATTTTATGCTGCAAAGCATCCATTTTGTCATCCAACTGTTGTTGAGACCCATCTATTTTTCGTTGCAAGTCGTTCATTTGACGAGATATTTGTTTGAGTATATCTGTCAAATTCTCAGATGCACCAGTTTCATTTTGATTAGTCCTTATGTCGTTAACTTCACTATTTGATAAATCCATCTTAGTATTTGTATATATTAACTTTCCACTCCTCAAGATGGTATAATTTTTAATCGACTCAATGATGTATGTAATTTAACTATACTTTCAAACAGTATACAATGAATAAAGAAATATCGCAGCACTCACTTGTGTTCTCTGCTAAACTTGGTTTACTAAACTTCCTACCAGTTTTTAGCTATTCCCGGTATGAAGGCACCATTATACAACGTAATCGTTGAGCCCTAGTTCAAATAAGTGAGTTGCACACGTATTAAATTAGCACAAAAACTGCAAATGTTGCTTATTTGAATGTATTTATTGTATAGTTAAATCTAGGCTGTTTACAGCCATCTTACTAACATATGTTATATCGTTGCTATCGTTACACAATCAACATTCTATAATACAAAACATTTATATAATTATAACTTCTTAAAAAATATATAACTTCTTCTTCTAACCTATACAAAATAATTAAATAGTTGGCTAGTTTATAACACCTTTGATTAAAATATCTAAATGGTGCAGGTAAAGAATAATACACGCATGCCGAATAATACATGCTGTCGTTCTATCTTTATGGCTCCCGACAGGACTTCCTGAAGTGATTTAGCACTTCTAGAAAGAATTCTGGACCGTATGACAACTTTACAAAGACAAGTATACATTAATTATTGGATAGCCCTCGTATATACAAAATTCACAATACATATAAATACATATCTTTATATTCCCTTTTATTTATTCTGTATATCAATTATATTCTTTTATAATTAATTATACTTCAAATTCTTTATAACATCGTAGAGGAGGATCTATTCCAAAAATTATGAACAATTAAAAGTTAGTTTTTGGTCCAAGCAAAGCTTTTTTTTTTAAAAAAAAGAAACATGGTCGAGGCTCTTTGAATATTTAAACTCATTATAAATAAGGTTGTTACAAAATATATTTCCTGCATTTGATAATTAGGTGTCACATATATTCATTACATAGGTAAAATATGACATAGATAATATAGAATTCAGAAGAAGAAAGATAAAATGAAATTATGATAGAAAAAATCAACAAAACTGGTGTTATTTAAATTATAAGATAACGTGGTTTAATATTGGATCACAGCTGATTAAAATGAAATATCAGTTAACATACAAATATTAAATTAACATATAAGGATAACATAAACATTAACAAAAATCTAAGTACAACCTAGAATATCTAAATGGTACAGGTATTTCATTAATCTTTAACATAATCCGTTCGTTCGTTCGTTCGTTCATAGCTAGTCATGATGACTAGCACCCTTTTAGAGGGTTACGCCCTCTCTTAGGGAAGAGTATTACTTAAATGGACGATTTGAGGGATTTTGTGATGGTCTCCTAGAAGTTCTTTATCATAATAATTTTTAGGGTCTTAAGGGTCTTTCCGATCCTTAACATTGGTAGGAAATTAGCGAGGAATTTCAATTAATTTATTATTGTACAGAACTGGAACAGCAGAAATATGATAGTAAGAATGGGTACCTAGTGGTAAGGCATATCATATTTATACAAAGTGTGAATGATGAGCATGAAGAATGAGGCGAGGTGTGTCTTCACATCGCAACACTATAAGTGTTGGTCAGACAGACGAAGATATCTTCTCGCCTATGGGCTTATCGAGGTTCCGACGTAGATAATGGGAGCCCTGTTGGTAGCAGATGGATTGAGCGAGCAAATGATGGAAATACGAGTGGAAGATGATCATGAACTTGATAGTCTGTGAGGAGCTCCTGGTCTAATGCATCAAGGGGTAGAGTGTAGCAGTAGAGAGTATAGAGTAACGATAGCGGTGGGGGGTAATATCGAGATGGAGAAGGATGGAGAGCTAAGTGGTGCATAGTATTCAGAAGTAAAGGGTGTTGGGTTTTATAACGAGCGCATATGTATGTCAGACGTAAAGTTTCAAGATGAAACTGAAGTGTAGGAAACTGAATCCGGTCGTACAAATCTGCTGTGGGACTAGGCAGTTTGACTCGATATGCAATGCGGAAAGCATGATGTTCTAACACTAGTAACTTTTCGTAAATTTTTCGGGTAGCCGCAATCCATGCAACGTGTCCGTAAGTCAGCACAGGCCGTAGAAAGGCCTTGTATGTGTTCAGAATTGTGTTCGCTTTTTGTCCCCAGGACGTTCCGGTGAGCCGTTTTAATAAGTTAAGTCTACTGTAGGCTTTAGTTGTGACTGTTTGAAGATGTTGTTTCCAAGTGAGATGTTTATCGAATGTGAGCCCCAAGTAAGTTACAGTTGAACGTGCCTGGATGGGAGTTTGGTCTACTTGTAGTGACAGGTGGTTAGGATTTCTTCTGACTCTTGATGTTCGTTTCGGTGGAATGAAGACAATGGCCTGAGTTTTTGTGGCGTTGATCGTTAGCTGCCATTTGCCGCACCAGCGAAGAAAATTGTTAATTACTAACTGTAGAGCAGTGTTGATGGATTGGATAGTAGATCCTAGGGCAAGAAAGGCAGTGTCGTCGGCATATTGAAAGAGGTGAATTTTATCAGGAAGTGGAGGCATATCGGCAACATAGAGAAGATAGAGGAGTGGTGACAGAGCAGATCCTTGAGGTACTCCACAGTGAAGGAAAATAGGATGTGAGAGGCAGTTATTTATTGATACATATGACAGACGGCCGATTAAAAAGTTGTATATCAGTCTTATATATGGAACAGGAAATCGAAGATGAGTTAATTTGTATATAAGTGCGATGTGCCATACCCTGTCAAATGCTTTCTCGAGGTCAAATAATACAAGACATGATGGTTTGACCGAGTTATAGTGTTGTGTAACCATGGTGGTTAAACGAAGTAGTTGATCGTTGATTGAATAACCTGGGCGAAATCCTGCTTGGTGTATGGGAAGTATCTGGCGTCTTTCTATGTATGCATGGAGTCGTCTTACTAGAATACGTTCTAGGATTTTACTAAAAGTAGACGTTAATTGAATTGGGCGGTAGGATGATAAGTTAGCAGGAGGTTTCTTTGGTTTTGGAAACATTAACGTCTTAGAAGTTTTCCAGGTGACAGGAAAATAGCCAGTTCGCAGAATGAAAGTAAAAATCGTGGCTAACAAATTAAGCAATAAAAGCGGACTTTCTTTTATATGGCGATAGGTTATTGTATCAAAGCCAGGTGCACTATTTCTTTTGTTGCGAACAACTGTACTGATATCTTGAACTGTGATTGGCTCTGTTAGAGGTTCATTTTGCGGAAGAGTATGAAGAGCATGAGGTTGTAATGAACGAGAAGATGGATTGACTGTGTCAGCTGGATGTCTATATAAATATGTGGAACTGAGTGGTGTGAAGATGTCTTGGAGAAAATCGGCAAAAGCGTCAGCTTTGGCGGAGTCTGTTTGTATAGGTAAGTCACCATTTAATAATGGATATGGTGTTTTAGCATGTTTACCGCACAGAGCATTAAAACGTTTCCAGTACTTGCTAGGATGAGTGACGTCAGAGAGGGAATTACAGGTTTTTACCCAACACCGTAGCTTGTAAGCACGAATGTAATTCTTGACCATCCTCTGAAGTTGCCGGTGATGACGGAGTGATTCTGGATTTTTTGTACGTTGATAGTCACGATAAAACTGTCGAGAGCGAGTGATAAATGTGAGGTATTCTGGTGGCAATGTTGGTCGGTAAGGCGTTGATGTAGTTACTGGTATGTAAAGTGAACTAGCTTCTTGGATTGAAGTTGTGATGGTATGGATGTCATGATACAGTTCGTCCTCTGATGTAGGAGGTTGCAAAGGCTCTACTGCTGCCGAGAGATATGTTCTGTATTGTTCCCAGTTGGCTTTGTCAAAACGGAGGCTAGTTCTTTGAAATTCTGTAGATTGAGACGTATGACGAGTACTGAGTTGTAATTTGATCGGAACATGGTCACTTCCTAATGGATCGAGAACATCAATATGGATTTGTGAAACGAGATTAGCAGAAGTAATGACAATATCTGGTATGCTTTGTGATACAGGCCTAGTGGGTTTTGGAAGATTATGAATGATACCAGTCGTGTGAGTTGTGACAAAGGTTTGAAAGGTAGACCTGTCTCTTTCTGATCTGCTGTGCATGTTGAAGTCGGCCATAATTATGAATCTCTTATAATTATCGGAAATGTGTTGCACGAATGCAGTAGGTAGAGGCTTTCCAGGTCTGATATAAACTGTAGCAACGGTTATGGCTATGTTACGGAAGTATAAAGTAATGATGAGATATTCAGGAAAATCTGGCACCCTACAAAAGTGTCGACGTGATGGAATACGTGGAGAAAATCCAATTGCTGTTCCTCCATTTGCGCGCCTCCTAGGAAGAGTGCTATCCTGTCTAACTAGTGTATATCCAGAAAAATGACAAGTGAGGGAGGGAGTGAGAAAGGTTTCGTTAAGGATAAACACTGCCGCTCTTTCTTCCAGTAACAGCGCTTCGAATAAAGCTTTATTCTGACGAATGGATCTAATATTGAGAAATCTAATATTGAGAAAACATAATCCACGCAGTGGAAAAGGTTTTTAAAAAAACAAAATCATTTTCAGTGGAATATATATCTAATTCTATATCATCATCGAATCTCCAAAAGCAATTGACGATCGGTAGGTATTTGTACATTGCATTAGTATGCACAACTTTTAATTTAGTTTCATCCTCGATAAATTGCTTAGATACATTTAACGCTGGTGTGGTTTCAACCCAAGCCACATCAGCACGATCTAGTTTAAATTAAAAGGATTAGTAGATTCCAATAAAGTACATTGTATTCCGCACTCTTGAGTATGTTCCGATCGATTACATAAAGATCCTGAATTTGAGTTTCTGTTACTGCAAACTTGTCCATCTAGGAGTCTATTTTGTGACCATGTACGCTGATTCGTATTGCGATTTCTACTAGGATTCCTATTATAATTCCGGTAACTTCTGTTACCGTTACCATATCTATAATTAGGTTGAGTTGAATTGCCGGTACTTTTTTGATTATTTGTTCTAGTACCAAAATAATGGACACTATTTCCTTGAGAGTTAACACTATCTTTATTTTGAATATTTAAATTTCGAATGTGCGCATAATTTATATTATTACGTCTAGAGGTAACCTGACTTTTTTCTGGATTTCTGCTATTTCTTTGTGCTAGAAATTGACTTTCGTAGCTCTGAACTAAAATGATTAAATGATTAAAATTGACACATTGAGCGGTCATCAACATTTGTTGTAATCTAAATGGTAATAAAATACGGACAGAAGCTATTATACGTGATTGTGGTTGGTTTGGGTTGAGTGCTTTTAATTTATTATATGTGGCCACTACAAATTCTGTAACATTTTTATGTATCTTAGGGTCAAATGATTTCGTTCTTAGCAATGCGTCCCTATTTGCTAACATGAAGTCGTTTTCATAGTTTGCCAATAGCGCCTCTTTAAAATCAGAATACCCATTAATGTTATCTCGAATTGCTTTGTACCAAGTCAAACACGGGGGCAACAAAACACGAGGAAGAAGTTTCATGAATTTCGACTCTTTAATTCCCATTAATTGTCACTAATCCTCGAATTTTTCTATAAATACCCTAGCGGGAATATCCTCTGGTACACCACTGAATTTTGTTACGGATTTTATTTAACACTGAATCGCAAAGGCGTATCAGTACTATAAGATTTAGAACACTTACAGTTACCATGAGATTTCTTACTGTTCCGTGTAGGATGCTTCGTTCTTCTTCCTGATTCGGTGCTCGCTTCACTATCAACCGATGATCCGCTATCTTCAAAAATTACTTTGAAATGAGGTGTTGGTTCAGTCCCATTATCAGGAGGTCGATTGATATTCCTAGGTCCATCAAAGCGCTCCATCTCCTTAGCAAAAATATACTTTTCCTGGAAAGTATGAAACTCCTCTTGAAGTCCTTTAATCCTATTAGAATGTTCACTTACAACCGATTCTATAACTTCGACGGTATTTTGTACTTCGGTATAAGTTTCAGCTACATGGTCCATTTTCTGTTCGCATTTCTCAAATCTGGCATTAATTTGTACATTCATTTGGTTTTGCTGCTGATGTAACTGTTCCCATTTAAGGTCGTTTCTCTGCTGTAACTGTTCCATCCGCTGATATTTATTATCTTCTAGTTTGTGTTGGAGTCGGTTCATTTTGTCATCAAATTGGTCTTCAATTTTATGATGCAAAGCATTCATTTTGTCTTCCAACTGCTTGTTCATTTGCTCTTCAATTTTATGCTGCAAAGCATCCATTTTGTCATCCAACTGTTGTTGAGATTTGTTCATTTGCTCTTTAATTTTATGCTGCAAAGCGTCCATTTTGTCATCCAGCTGCTGTTGCAAGTCGTTCATTTGACGGACATCTGCCAAATTTACTGATGTACCAGTTTCACTTTGATTAGTCCTAATGTCGTTAACTTCACTATCTGATAAATCCATCTTAGTGTTTCTATATATTAACTTTCCACTCCTCAAGATGGTAAAATTATTAATCGACTCAATGATGTATGTAGTTTAGCTATACTTTCAAACAGTATACAATGAATAAAACAATTTTGTAGCACTCACTGGTATTCTCAGCTAAACTTGGTTTACTAAAACTTCTTACCAGTTTTTAGCTACTCCCGGTATGAAGGCACCATTATACAACGTAATCGTTGAGCCCTAGTTCAAATAAGTGAGTTGCACACGTATTAAATTAACATAAAAACTGCAAATGTTGCTTATTCGTATGTATTTATTGTATACTTAAATCTAGGCTGTTTACAGCCATCTTATTACCATATGTTATATCGTTGCTATCGTTACAGAATCAACCTTCTATGATACAAAACATTGATATAATTATAACTTTTTAAAATAAAATATAACTTCTTCTTCTAACCTATATAAAATAATTAAATAGTTGGCTAGTTTATAACACCTTTGATTAAAATATCTAAATGGTGCAGGTAAAGAATAATACACGCATGCCGAATAATACATGCTGTCGTTCTATGTGGGACCAAATTTGGAGCTCCATAGAACACAAAACGTTATGCAATCAATACCCCACGTTGGACCCTATGTTATCCTATGATAGTCTATTCAATTCCCATTGCTATCTCAGAGTTAATTAATGGAAATCCCTTTGAGATTCCGTTGAATATCCTGTTTTGCCGTGGATGTCCTGCTGATGTCCAGGGAGCAAATTCGGATGATCCCGGGATATCCCGTTTTCCATTGCAGGTCAGTCGGACTACCAGTGTACGTCCTTGTGCTATATGGAATAGTCGATTAACATACCATTGTGATCCCCATTTGCCAATACACTTTACCTCGTGGTCTCGCTGAATGTCCCGTACACCGGGATATTAGCAGACATCTGTATCTCCCGCGGAAATCCTGTTGAAGTCTTGGGAGTAAATTCAGATAATCCTGGGATGTTCCGTCGTCCATTGCGGGCTCAGTCTCGGACATCCCGTGGACGTTCTTGTGCTTTGTGGGGTGTAACTTTTGGAGTTAAATAAGTACTCTAAAACGCAACTATTCCTATTGTTCAATCGCTATCACTGTTATCTAATTCATAATGTAACTTCTCTTTTAATACATAACTATCATTGTTTAACCCTGCTGTAGTCGCGCTCATTTCATGTCATGAGTAGTCGCTGCGGACTGACACTCTGCAGGTAAATTAAAGTTTTAAATTGCATACTAAACAAATTATACAACAAAAATCGCAAAGAATATTAATTATTTTATTGAAAAAATATTCACCTTGAAGAAAACACTCGTTATAAAACTATTATTATTTCATCACTTGATTTAGTGATTGTATTTATCGATAGCGTATTTCTGTTCATTTAATTTTCTTGTAGTAAATCATTGCTTTAGAATGAGTTACAAAACATGTTTTATGTGATAAAATTTAATTAAAATCCCAATTGTTCAGCATTATTGTAACTCAGAACTTATACATTATATAAGAGAGATAGTATGCATATTGTTGTATTATAGAGTCATTCGCAAAAAAAAAAAAAAACAAAAACAAAAACAAAAACAAAACAACAAAAAACGCGTGTTTTAGATACAATTACATTCTGTAATATTTTCCCAATCACTTAATTTTTCCACGAGGCACTTTCAATGCATTCTACACACACCATTGATGAATATTTTAAGCACAAAAATGTTTTGCATCGAATACAAAAATACCTTGTAGGTCGGTTCTACTTTTTGTTGCATTTACTGCACCTTCCCACGACGCCTTAGAATGTTTCAGATAAGTTTTGAGTAGCTTCCGTTCCAAGAAGCTCCTGAATTCGGTTCTCCAGACTGCCGGAAATATTACTAACAGTTACTCTAATTTTCAGAATCCTCTCTACCATTCGTAGTGACGCCCTTTAAAAAATTTTCGTCGATTAACACACAAGTCACAGTTGTTCGCATTGTAAATAATGTAGGAATTTATGCCTCCAATGTTGAGCATAGAACAGAACACAACCATCGTCCTTCTGCGAGTGTTTCTTGCGCCGTCATAAACAGAACAGAGTTTGTCCACCATAATAACACCCCCTTTAGTTTCATTGTATTTCAATATCATTTCTGGTTTCCAGTTTCGGGGTCAACACTGTCATCATGGTGCATGCTTGATATCAAGAGAACATTTCTTTTCTTCTTGGGAATGTATGACACCAATGTACAATCTTTATCGATAGTAAATATCGATGATCCCTCGGGACGACTAACTGGCTTTGATAATTCAAGGGGTAATTCTCTCTTTTTTTTCTTATGGTACCCAGCAATGTCTATCGATAGTTTACTTTTAAGGTTTTCATTAGTTCCACACTCGTAAACCAGTGGTCCGTGGTGACATTTCTACCCGCCCTTTTATTGGTTCACAAAGTCTTTCAACCATAGGTGTCGGTGAATTATCCACTCGGTAAGGTCCCGGAAGCTGCATGCCAACATATATTTCAAGATTGCTTGTATAGTACATTTTGGAATCACAAAGAGCAAATATTTTAATTCTATACTATTTAAGTTTGCTCGGAATATACTGGCGGAATGCACATCTTCCTCTGAATGTCTCAAGTTTTTCATCCACGGTTACAAACTCGAAGGTATGTAAGCAGTTTTTCATTTTTGAACAAATGTGTCAATAACGAATCTAATCGCAGCTAACTTATCTTGAGCTTTGCGCTGTTGACGACATGCGGGGTAATCAAACCTAACATGACGTAAAAGAAATCGAAATCTGGATAGAGACATAGTTTGTCTGAAAATTTCTGTGCCCATACCATCCGTTCGACACAGGTCTTCAGCGTTAAGCGTACTGCATTTCAAAACGCCTGCTATATATATCAGGCCAATGAGGGCCTTAATTTTAGCAACGTCTGTTTCTTTTGCATCTCGGTCACGCGTATAGTTTTGTCTTACAAGTGCAAGTTTTTGTTTATATTGTCTAAAATAGCGTTCAATATTTATTCCGAAAAAAAAAATATTTCCAAATTTCGAGTGGGTCTTTCAAATCCTTCGTGGTTTGTTTACACCAGGTAAATGCGTCACTATGTTCACGGATCTTGTTCTTACGGTTTTGGGGGATACGTGCACACTCCACTTTGTCTTCTGACCTTTCCCCAGATAAAATGGACTAACCTGCTTGCTATGTGGCACTTCCTCTTCATCAGATATTTCCTGTTCCGTGTCCGTGTCCGTGATTTCAGTAGCCAAATTCTCGTCTTCTCTCTCTTCATCATCATCATACACGGTATAATTTCCATCGACTGAGCACTCATCCAACAAACTCTGGATACTCTTTTTCTCTTCGTCATATTTATATTTATTTCCTACAGAGGTTTCCCACATATTTCTGGTCACCACCATATTTAGCTAACGGTAATGGTCGCTGCGGACTCCCGCTTCGCATTAACAAGTATCTCCAAAACTAGTGCACGCTTCGAAGTGCAACTCTGTACTTATAAGCAGAAGCCGATTGTTGGGAGGTATGAAAAACAGGGAGGGGGAGGGGTGATTCGCGCGGAAAAAATTCAACCATTGTTGACTGCGGATTGAGCGAGCACTGCAGGGTTAACTAAATACTTTGGATGTATATCATGTAATAAATGAATGAATTTGATTTGCATAAAGATATTAAAAGAAATAAAATGATAAAATTAATACATGGTTCCATTGGAATATTAGAATACATTTTAAGGAAGAAACATAAAATATTACCACTCAATAAATATGTTTCCTATAGTTTCATCACTTTATCACTATTACTATCTGCAACAAATTTTTGTTGATACATTTATTCATGTCACTATCTATTCAGTTATATTATCTTTAGGAAGTGTAGTAATAATATATCTATCAGCTAAATTTAATATTAATGATACCAAAGATGAAGATAACAATATTATTTATTGTATTAACTGCTTTAAAGTACAATTGAATACCAATTCAACAAAATCCAACAAACAGTATTTGCAAAATTTTAAGGGGAAATGTTTTCTTAAGTTGTACTCAATATCATTGATACAAAGGATTTCAAAAAATTAATACTGGTCATCCAAGTAGATAGAGATTTATGAAGAAATAATTGAAGTTCATCACTAACGGCCTTTATTGAGGTAAAAGTGTTATAAATTACAAAATGTTTACGAAACTTCACATAGCTACTTTTTCAATCGTGTTTCCCTTTATTTTTTTTACGCTAGGTATCATAAATATACGTTCTAAGCATTTAAATTCTACGATCTCCTAAATATATTATATTTTATAGATAATATCATAATTAGAAATTAACAGTGTATCAGTAAGTTCACATTTTAACATAAACAGTAGTTTCCACAATAGCAAAAGTTGTTTCTCACATCTTAAACCTATTAAGAAACACATAGTCATACTCTGAAGTGACAACTAAAACAATAGTATAATAACATAATGTATAATAACATTAGCACAATGTTAAAATGTTAATGCTGTGTGAAAGTTGTACAGTAGCACAGTCCTGCTTCACGTAAAGATTCTTAAAAATATGGAATTGTGTGTTCAGTGATACTGGCTTTCTCTTCTATAACTATAGAATAGAACTCTTTAGTTTCCTCTTAACCATTCTCTAAAAGGACATTAACTTCTTCATGTCATTATTTTAATTTTTGCTTACATGATTCACCGATGGAAATTGAGGTGCTTCACACATTATTGAGGCACTTCTCTTTCCAGGTTTAAGCACCTCAAAGTCTATCGGTGAAACATAGGAAGTATAATGAAAAAGCCCTTGCGCTCTGGTCTGTCTTCTTACATGGTGCAGATTGCCTTAGTTATCCTAAAAAGCAATTTGACGTTCATTATTCCTTTGAAGATTGATTTCATATCTCAATTGTACGAGTCTTTACCCCAAACTTTAACCTCCCCAAACCAAAAGAAAAAAATGTCAGGAGGCAATCTCGAAAAATGCAGATAATACTCATGTAAAACATATGTTTAATGAGTTCGTGGACGGAGATATATGTTATAGTAAATTAAGAAGACATGATTTATGTGTTGGAAACTTCGTTATAGTTTGATAGCAAATTGATATGACAATAAAAGTAAACAGAGGTAAGTACAGAAACAAAATTAAGAACTTAGTGACCCTTTAACAAGACCTATGAATATAGCTAACCTGAAAAGTATATAGCAAGGGTAGCACACCTAATTTTAACGTTCAACATCAGTATCAAAATCAAACATAACGTTCAGTGTCAACAATACTATGCAGGATTAACATTAACATCAAACATTAACGTTGAAAATCAACTTCAACATGAAACACTAACGTTCAACATCAAGCTTAACGTCATTATCAATTGTTAAGATTCAATGCTTTTTTCCTGATAATACATGAATCAAGAAGAAAGTGAGAATAACTGTAAGTTTAAAGAGTTTATTATTAAAGGTTTTAGGAATTCAATAAAAAATAGGAATGTGTGACAAGCACGAAAAACAACAGCAACCTATAATATATGCTATTCACAATTTAGGAAACGAGAGTAAAAAGTAGTAAAAAAAATAAAAATCTAATGACAGAAATCTGCAATCGAAAATCTTTCACCGGAGGCAGGCGAGATGAAAAATTTTTAGATAACAAATTAAAGATAAAGTAGAAACCATTGAGGAAAATGCTAAGGAAGCTTATTGTGGTAAAATTGCAACTTAATTCGAAGAAATGATTATATTATATTCGAGGAGATGATTATATACTTTGGAATAAGAAGCGTTGAGAATGATGGTAATATTATAAATAAAACAAGAAGTTCTGAAGTTTAAGTTCAAGTCAACAATTAGCCCAGAGTCGGCTACAGGTGATACTAAAAGTGTCTTTTTCCTTATATAGTATGTCCACTTCGAAACTTTTCTGTGTAGTGATGCAACATGTAGGTAAGTAGCTGGTGCTACTGTGGTTCATTAGGACTCTCTGATAGACTATTGGTGAACAAGAAGATGCCTCTAAAGCGTTATCACCTATAAGTGACATTGCACGTTGATGGGCTAGTTAATATGAAATAGAGTACAACGGAAAAGAAGGTTTAAGAGAATCTCTAACGAAAGGCCTATAAGTTTAACGGCAGTTGATGGGGATAAATATGATAAAATATTAAAATTCTATGATATGAATTTTAAGCACTATGATCTAAATACAGGAAAGCGTAAATTTTTGAAAAGTGGTAGGTATAAAATATTCTAAAATCTATTTAGGAGACGAACATTAAACCTAACTAACCTCGTTTTCTAAAATAATCAAGTAATAAATAGAAATAAGAGAAGACGATACTGATGTAACAAGGCGAGATAATTGTTCTTTCTTGGGTTTGAATATGATCAAGTATTACGAAAGAACAGGAGACATATCGGAAGAAAATTCCCAAAGTTCTTTAAGTTGAGACAATTAACGTTTCCTGTAATGTGATTGATTATATGTTTGATAAAGACAGCGATTATACCTGCAAAGAGGCAAAACTTATAACAACATTGAAAGCAAATACTGAGTTTAAGCATAATATTATATATGAAATTGGTCGTCCTTTTCTCCTATAACAAGATAAAAATAACAGATGATAATCATGGCAGAATTGATGTTGGAGGAGCAGGAGCAACAGTTATTTAACAATCTTAGTTTCTCTATTATAAATTGATGGTGTTGGAAGCTATGAGCAGGAACGTTTTACAGAAAATAGATCATGTAATTATTTGAATCTGGCTTACAAAAATATTTGGTTTGATTTTGATGTGGAAGTTGATTTATTCACCCTCAGAGATCACACTGTTATATAAAATTTGGAGATGTTGGAATTCAAACTGAAAAGCTTGTATTAATATCTTGCCATTCTTCTTCTTCCGTATTAACAATGAGAAACTTTGGGTTCCTGTAGATACGATTGAACCACCAAGAACAAATTGAACACTAATTGAAATTTCGAAAGTAAAGTTGAAGCATCATACTTAAAACATGCTTGTTTCGAAACAAATAATAAACTAGGGTTAATAAAAGTTTAGTGCTCTGTTTCCATTAAGATGGATATCAGGATTTTTAATTGATTAGGAAGCGATTATGTGGGAATTAGGATTGAGAATTGTTTTTACAAATGCTAACTAACACTAATGATGTTTTATATAAGTTAACACGAACAGAAGGAATTGCATTTTCAATTCATGATGGGGAAATTGAAATTAAGCGTAGAACATAAGAATGCCAATAATAGAATAAGGGTCTGTTTAAGAGACAAAATATAGTTGAATATATTAAAAGAGCAAAATTATACTGATTTAATATATATTAATGAAATCAAAGATCTGTAGTACTTGCATTCTTTGAGTTCCATTTTATTTTTCTGAAATTATGATTAATGGACAGGATTTAAGAAAACGTCATTTCCTATTCAGAATTAATTAATAAAAAATTACTGGCAATATAATAACTTGATTTTATAGTGGAAATGTATTGAAAGAATTAAAGGATTTTTATGCTGAAAACCATAAATCTGATTTTG
Organism: Thermobia domestica; assembly: GCF_964235325.1. Lineage (NCBI taxonomy): Eukaryota > Metazoa > Arthropoda > Insecta > Zygentoma > Lepismatidae > Thermobia > Thermobia domestica. The sequence goes on from NC_137461.1 coordinate 76,061,034, forward strand.
TACTCTTATCTTTATACATAAAGAGCTGCTAAGATAGGCAAAATAGTGTTTGAATTTTGAATGCCACATAATTAGTGCCTGTGGTATCATCAATTGGTAGCTGAAATAACTACTATTGTGTAATTCAACATTTTTATTTTTAATGTGCACAGTCATAGACTTCTATTCGAAAATGTATACCGTATTTATTTATGGAGATAGCACGTCAAAGTTTAAGGGGCGGATATAACAATTCTGAAAACATTTCGGGTAATGTGATTATTTGTTCAACTGAGTTTGTCGCTTTCAAGTTTTGAAAAGTTCAAATTTGCCACGACAGTTGCTCTGACAATGGATATTTCAGTAATAATTTATTATTAAAAAATGGGAATCTTATAGTGTCCTGAAATCACAAGGAATATCTATTACTCATGTATTTCCGTTAACAAGAGTGTCTTGACGTCGTGGCGGTGAATAATGAAATAAAAGATGACGTACTGGCGTTGAAGGCAACTACGTAATAATGCAGCTATATCTTAAGATACCATAAACTGATTGCTCAAACATTATGTACTATGTCTCTTTCTGCGAGCTGCTCGCTTCTTAATGTTGCTTTCTAGAAGAGATAACAAAGAAACATTCACTCACTGTAAATACAGCAAACCACCGTCTGACTGCATTGGCTTAAGAGGAAGGATGGTTTCAAAATAAGTAGGTATGAAATATTTGGTTATATTTTTTCTCTAATGTTTACGAATAATGTTAAAAAATATCTTAGTTGTGTCACTGTATGATATAAGAAGATTCATGCAGTATGAAGGTTCGTTGTTAAATGGTCTAATGTTTTGATTATTTAAACTCCTTTAATTACTTTTGTGCTTGGATAATTTGGAGAGTAAAGTTTATATATAAAAACGTGGACAAAATCAAATTGCGCTAAAGTTTTAATCTACTAACCAAAATTCAGCTTGATCTCTTTGTAGCCAAGATAACTCTTTAAATTTAAATCACATGTATAAAAAGATGCTCTATAGACCTTTTGCAGGTTATCACCCGCACTTGATGGATATATTTTAAAATATTGATACTATGCACGAACTGCAATGGCTCTTGTTCAGATTTTCAATTAAAGTGAAACTTCTCGTTGTAAAACAAGACACAACTTCGCAACATATTGCTTCGAACTTTACAGTTTTAAGCTGATGATGGAACGTATATCAAAAATATCTTCGTTTCTTTGCAAGTTTTCCCTTCTACTTTGCGCTTTTCATTTCGCAGAATTCATATTGTGTGGTAGAGAAACCTTGCTAAATATTGTAATGCACAAAGCGGAAAGTTCCAAAGTTTAAGGTTGTCGGTTGTACGTAGAAGTTTCTGGTGATTCAAAGTGAAGCATAAGTTAACCTTCAATGTCTTTCTATAACAGAATATAGTGGAAAATACATACAATGTATGTAGATTTTCGACATGACTGCAAATTTAGTATACAGTTAACAGTTTCTTACTTGCTACAAATCAATATCTTTTGGTGTAATACTGTTATTCGTAGATCATAAAAGTTGTGTTTTAGTGTTTATTTCCTTTGGTTTAATGATTTTCTTCAATGATGACATGAAATGGTTTTGGCTTCACTACAAACCCATCTATGGTTTTCATTGATGGTGGAGGGTGATTCTGTGGAACCTTGAAAGTAAATTTCTGCAGCATCATTGTTGTAAATAGAAATAGAATCATGTTTGCCATCTTTTCACCAAAACATCTTCTCCTACCTAAAAAGAAACAATAAATTATTAAATACTATGTTAAATTACAAATGTCGACATTAATTTTAAATTATTTACAAAAAAAAAAAAAAAAAAAAAAACACTTGACAAAATCAGCTTAGAATTGAAGTGTCGAAATGTGTGCGAGACTCTACGTTTAACAGGGAGGTATAGGGCTGACACATTATGAAACAAGATAGTTCTCGAAATAAAGTAATAATCATGGCAGACGAGGGCTAAATATCAAAATGTAGGGACACGATGGCGCAATGATAAAGCTTTCACCTCTGGTGCATGGGTGCCCAGGTTCAAACTCTGCTGCCACTAAGTGAACTTTGTAGTGGGCAAACACTAGTGGGTTTCCTCGGGGTTCTCCCGTTTCCTCCCACTTTCTTCATTCCATCATTCCATTCAGTTCTCATAATCACCGTCTCCTTTAGCTAGCCGGTATAACCGTTAGACGCAAAACTTACATATATCATTTCATTTCATTTCAAAATATGGAACTATTTTCTAATAGAGTATATGGGAGACAAATGTATATGGGAGCGTGACAAATGTATATTTATAAAACCTCGGATTTTGCTTAGACAGCTGCTTTTTGAACAACCTTTAAAGTATAAATAGCGGCAAACGGTAGTTAGAGAATCACGGTAGACACTTTTATAGTTTCCGATTACGGTGCCGAGCAAAATGTGGAAACTTAAATGTTGTTATTCATGATGTTGTGTAGCCGTTAACATAAAATAAATTTAATATTTCCATCAGGCTCAAGTCGTACACATAAAATATGATTAATTCACTGCAAATCAAACGAAAATGTGGAACATTTCGTAATCCGTGTGACATCTGGATGAAACAAAATTACATCGACTTCAAAAATGCATATAGTTTACACCAACTCTAACTATTTTTTTTGACGTCCTGTCGTACACACCCAACTAATCGAATTCAAACAAGACGTAAAAAAGGAAAACATTGTATAATTCTTGAAACAAAATCAAACTGAGTGCAAAGATGTGAAACACTTCGTACCGACAAGGTGCTGTCACTTACAAGTCTTGGTTTTGAACGAAAAGATTGTTTAAGTAGACAGAAAATTGTTTAAGTGGGTTTTTGACCCAACTAGGATGTTATCAAATTCCGAAAAGGACGTAACACAAGGATTACACACATCATGACTGTACCTAGGTATTTTACAGTTGGAAATGTTGGAAGCAACTGTATTACAAAAAAGGCGAAAATGTCATCACTTTCCATGTGTACAGCTTTGCAGGCCTTGACATTCTTGATTTGTTAGATACGTAATGTGATTTCCTATAAATTATCTGCAGTTAGACGAGGTATTCATTGAGTGAAGTAGCATCACATGTCGTTCAAACCTGTGATATCCACCTAGCAAGGTCTTCTGAATAGTAAGTTTTTTTTGTAGATGATTTGGCAAGTTAGCTGGTGATAACATAATAATTACTTCTTCTTGCATTTCATTGGGATGTTACATCGTTATTTGCACCAATAAATGGACAATAAACCGCGGTGGTGCCACAATCATCGTTAGTTTTATAAGAGGGCATTTCTTTACAATCAATAAGTGCCTTTGAACACTGTAAGTTTTCACTTTTCAGTATATATGTAAGTACCTTCCATTACTAACAATTTTTATTTTCTCGAAATACATATCATTGTCTACTCCACTCCGGAACTTTGGTGAGAATGATATGACGATCTGTGTATTTAATACCTAGAATAGTCAGAATAAAGTTTTCTGCCAAAGCAACGCGAACAGATTGCAATGCTCTACATAGTCCACTTTTGTCTGCGTATTGAAATACTACAGCTAGGAAGCTGTTTGAAAGATTATGTCGTGGCTTCATGAGGACCATTACCAATCTGTAATCGACACTCGTGTTTGCACTGTGTGGGAAACGGGAACGGAAATGACGAAAATGCATAAACTGTTCGTTTATAACATGTGACGTCAATAGCGAATGGACAGGGTTCAGTGTGTTCACCACAACCGATAATGCCACCCTCAGCCGAAACAGTTACGTCACATGCACCACTAGTCATTGGAAATTCCTTAAAAAGTTTCTGACTCTCCAGCAACAATTTGTACAGAGATGTTAATTTTATCTACAAAACGGAAATATTTCTCATGGGAATCACACAAGTAATTTACGGGCTGTAACTCCATTTCACCTGCAATTGCTCTTTCCGGTTTGCCTCGAAAAGCAATTCTACATGCTCCACACACTGATGGCTGAACACTCGTCATTCTCACGACAACAAGTTGTACGAAACGAATAAGCTATAGAATATCCTCGGTAACTGACAGTCATATAACACCGACGTTACTCCAAATGTCCACTCTCAAAATGAACATATATGACGCAGAGTCCAGTAAACGGACACTATGGACATTCTGAAACATTCCCATACTAATGAGCGATAACACATATGCGATTCACAGTAAGTATCTTAATCGAACGATGCGTTCTCTATTGGTGGTCTTCGTTGCTCTAGTTGCTTACGCTTGCAATATCATCTCTCCCTACTCTAGCTATGCACTATGCTGCTGTGATGATGCTACATTCAGAGGTTCTTTTCTAAAGATGAACTCAAACGAACAATATTTTCTTCGACATATTCTATCATACCGCATGCAGTCCATGAGCCAGAACCCTAAAAGCCGGTCAACGGTACCATTAGGGGGGGAGGGAATCCCCCAATACTTTTTGAACAGATACGTAGACCAGTATGTCAAATCTGCTTGGTTGACTTTCGTCCGGCACAGCTTTACGCAAAATATGACGTCATCAATATGGCCGCCTACAGATGTCACTATAGCAACTTTAAACAGTTATAATTACACTAACGTTCAAGATAGAAATTTAATTCTTGCTTTATGATCGATAATATATTCCAGAAATACATATTAACACCAAAACGTTCCTAATCGTTGCCGCCAGTATGCTATATAATGCCTGAAAGTGTAGAAATGTCATAGTCACACATTCAATCGCAACATTTAATGGCGAATAACTATGAAACAGCTATATCTGCACAAAAACACTACGAAATAAATAAAATTGTGCATTTCAAGAGCTTTCGAACGATACCTGAATCATAACTATGTATTTAAAATAGGGGAAATAATTCATTGTATACACTGCTAGATGTAGGTTTCTAAGAATTTAAGTGCAAGAAATATTACGTTGTTAACACATGGCTCGGACTGATATTATACGATGTGAGTGAAAAATTGTGATATTGATTTCGGCAGAAATATGCAGTTATGATTTATTGCATTTCTAGATTTGCAATTGCAATCTGCATTGAAACATTAAAGGAAATTAAGAAAACATGCATACACAGTAAAATTTACTAAAGCTAGTATGAATAGATTATGTAATCGTAAATGACGTAATTACCTATATATACTGAAGGTAGAAAATGTTATTTATTAGGCACTATTGAACAGTATTTATATCAATAAACTCTATTCACACTTGCACGTCCACGCAAACTCATACATACAGCTTATATATAGGCTTATTTACACTGACACAGTACATAAATGTTTCAACTAATATGTTATATTGCAAAGTTGTTTTATATATTTTCTCATAAGCTTGTTTATTTATTACTCTTATATACAAAATACTTTATATGTTTATATACGCAAACAACCCAAAATATTTTTATAATCTGAAAAAAAATAATAGTTTTGGAATCTTAAAGTATACGCGAAAAATTTCTGTACCTAAGTTAATGCTTCATAAATATTATATGAACATTATTGTACCTGATTTCACACTCTAGTTTACATGTGCTGTCAATAAATGCGCTACTATACGAAATTTTATCTACACATTTCTTATTTAGTATTGATTCTAAATGATCAGTGTATACACTTTGATGGACCACTCTATCATGTTACATGTTTTCATCCTTATCCTCATTCGCTCCTTCTGAATCTAGGCTCAAGTGGTTCGGATTCCACGTTAATCAGTAGGTCCAGTCTTATATAGCCTCGCTGGTGAAATAGACGTTAAACTCAAAATGAAATTAAATCCTGGATATAAAGTGTATCATCTTGTAACATGTTACTACATATGTGAAATTTACAGCAATATTGTTTGGTACATTTTTACGCTAGGAACTCCAAAATTGCATCTGAAGCAGGAGGACCTTTTATGCATTCAATTTGTAGCTGGTCATCTCGGAATGGCCATCCATGGCCATCTGGATTGGGAATGTTGCGACGCTTTTCGAGGCTTCTCTTCCAGAATGATGCCTGATAATTAGCTATATTAGCGTGAAGGTACAGTGTATCTGCAAATGGTGGCAACTGCTCAAATTCGATGTCACGTATCATCAGCCTGAACAATTATTACCGGAGCTCATTGACGTTGGTCATAGGTGAATTCGATGCATACATCTACTTGTAAATTCCTATAGCTTCTAAAAGAGTTCTGGTGTAAGGTGCCACATTTCCCCAAGAGCTAACATTGCTTTTTGAAGTTCATCATCATTATTGATGAGGAGCTAGGTTTAATAAAATTATATCTCAGAAATTTATTAAACTTGATTAAAATAAAGACAAGAAGATATTATAGAATTAAAGACAAGAAATTACAAAATCAAAATTAGGCAAAGAAAGACATTAATAAGATATTTCAAAATTTATGATGAGAATGTTATGTTGTACAAGTTATTGTTTTTTGTTTTGTAAGTTTGTAAACACAGACAATGTTTTTACATGATTTGTAATGTTATGATGACGAAGTACAACAAATAAGCAAATTACAGTGTAGGAGTTATTGTAAGAGTTATTGTAAGTTTTGTTTGGTAACACCAACACAATTTTTGGGATATGACAAAACTGTCAGATTACGGAGATAGAAGTCTGGAGATTTTGTCTATTTGTTGATCAGTGCAGAAATGTGAATTTCGGCAATGAGATAAGCAAACACGTGAAGTGACGTGAACCGAGGTAGCAGTTTAGAAACCAGCATTTTCCAAATAAATACTTGACCATGGATGAGACAGGGATCAGATCAGACGGAGAGATCATACAGAGAATGATCAGTCAGTGGGACCAGATCAGATCAGCGAAGCAGACCGGTTGTAGTTTACGACAGCGAATAGTCATGCTGGACTATTATCAGTTATTCAGTTTTATAATCGTTTAAGTTCCAACTTCAAGTAGTCGCATTGATCCTAGTCATCAAGAGTTTCACTAAGCTCCACCTTGTTTCCAGAAAAAACAATATTCTACAACTTAAGAGGTTTGTGTTTGCTATCTGATCTTCGTTATCAAATAGAGGAAATAATCGGGCTTTATGAGTTGTAATCTGGTAATGTTTTGTTTATCCCGTACACACCATACACGCACACTTCAATGACAATTAATTTACCGAAAATACAGATTTTTAATAATGAAGCTTGGCATTATATTTGGGTTCTTTAATATAAGTTTATTAAGTATTTCCTGGACATTTTAGAGACTGTTCAGAGGACAATCTCCCTCATTTTTGAGCTACGTCATTGCTATAAAAGGCACCCAAGGGGAGTTGACATTATTTATAAATTTAAGGCCTCCAATCTTCCCACGGCCACTACAGTAAATGCACTGACTAAATCAGAACCAGTGAATGAATGGAAACCAACAAAACTTCTGCATACGTCTTTTGTGGCCCTAATGGATGTAGGAGAACTAATCTCATGTCCATTTTTCTCTTCCAGCTATTAAGATCATATGGCATAACAGCTTGATATCAGCTCTCAAACCAAATTTCTTATTCGATAATTTCTACTTCTTGGATGCTTGCATACCCTTAACCCTTCAGTACACGTGTTGTGTCTGAGAAGCATGCAGCAAGCAGTAAGAATATATTTTTTTCTGTTTTTTTCAATGGATGATACATAGATACTAACTTCACTTACGATTGCAGGGAGTCATTGCTCATATTTGTATAGTTCGTGCTTGAGTGTCTGTGAGTGAGAAGGTATTGTTTTCTTTGTGTGCCTATCAGGCACCACTCGTGTGCTCGCAAAGCATTGATTGAAGATTTCGTTTGAACACTCATGATTTGTGTTTTAAATCGATTGCAGAAGAAACGACAAATTTGACCGAAAACAGTGACGCGTTGGATTTTTCGGACGATGATTCATACTTGATCCCTCTTTTCAACGTGCTAGTTCTCAAAACAGTGAACCTGAGCTTCAAAACTCCCCAAGGATTTATGTTCCGAAGAAAGGGAGAAGTGTTACTTCTGTCAATGTACCACCATGACAATATTGAAAGTGAAAACTGTGATAATAGAAAAACTGAAATTATAAGATTTTAGGTCAGGACGAAGGGACGGGTGGATTCGGCAAATGTAATGCGTAGAATATGACGTAGGCAGACAGCCACCTTTTTTGTTTTATATACTGATGAACATTTCTTGAATAAACAAATACATTGTATTTCGATCAAATACTAATCAAGAGAACACTTTATCAAAAAGGCAGTTTTTCAAGAACTTAGAACTTAGTTACCGAATAAATGAGGGAACGAGCTTAGCTGTGTTATCTGCCGTGACACATCAGGATCCCACTGCAAGACTATCACATTTTATACCAGAACAAAAGGAAGACCCACTGCAAAGAAAACAACGGATATATTGCAAATGCAAAAACAGTGGAACATGGCTTTTGTAAGTTGTGCAAAACGTAGCTGTGCCTTAAACACTGTGCAATATTATGCACGGAATGAATTGAGGACAATTTGTATGGTTTTGCGTTTTGACCTGTGGTTGAAACAATACACCGCACACTTATAAGCATCAATACGTTTGTTTATGTTAACACACATTATTCTTAATATTTCATGCGTGCAATCAGATGCAATTTCTCGAAAGTCGTAATTTTATGGCTAAGATTTGATTGCATCTGTTATTAATAAAGTAAAACAAACATGTTTAATAAATTTTGGTAAAGAACATAAAAATGTTGAGTTTCGTGTTTTGAACATTAAATATCAACAATTAACACACGTATCCTTTGAAACATAAAACCATTTTAATTAAAAAGGTCTTTTATATATGTTTAACTTAATTAGATTTTGTGGTGCTTCACAGGCACAACCCGTGCACTCACGTAACAACATTTTCATCCCTGTACTAAAGAGTTGATTGCTGGAGGTGATCATTGAAATTTGGTGGATACCTCATTTAGTTTCACTCTAACTTGCTTAAAATTATTAAAAGCGATTGTCCTCTTCTCTCTGGCATTTAGCAGATCCTTCCTATTTTCGGTAGTACCAACTATGCTAGCCGATAATGACAAAAATTCTGAATCATCGAAACGTTCTCTAACTGTTCTCCATTGTATAAAGAAGTGACTGTATATTTTATTCATTCATCTTTATCCTAAAAGATTCGAGACCAGCGTTTGACAAACTACCTATTTTTATATCAGTCATCATTCTTAGATTCCTAAGGCATGCGCACCTGTACTTTGTTATGCAATACCTGGCTACTGGACCTGTACAAAGACAATATCCTTTAACTCCACTGGCGGTTTGAGTGTATTTCAACTTTTTCCTCTATTGTCTGGTAAACTGGAATTCTTGTGAAAGGATAGCTTCCTAAAAATAATTATAAGAGTCCTCTGGTGAGGTGATCATACAGCTGGGTGTAGTCAATTTGCAGCCTAGTCATTTCAAGGTAATAAACCGATAGATACCTAAAGTAAATATGCCTATCATTTACAAAACACCACGGAATCATCCCTTTAATCATACCAAGATAAAGAAATCAGTTTCCTTCATTGGAAGCTGTAACTAGGCCAAGCACAATCTACAATATCAATATAGCTAATTCAAAATGAAAATCAATCACAATTTTCATTTCAAAGGAATTCCTGGTAGTCTTGAAAAGATTCAGAACGCAAATATTGGATACATTTTTAAATACACATTGTAACTTCTCATGGCACTTATTATCATGAAGTAATTCAATCTGTATGATAGTGTTTTCTTAAGATCTTGGAAGGCATTTTGGTTATTTATTTCTATCCATTTAAGAAAGCCTTTCCATGTCCATCCCTTCAAAGCTTCGTAGAGCAACTTATGCACTCTAACTCCCCTACTCTAATTTCTAACATCCAGTATTGCATTAAAACATATTAAAAGACTATTAGTACCGTGAGATACACTTTCTTGGTATCCTTCCAGTGAGAGTGAACCAAGTGATGTTTATTGTACATGTATCCCCAATCTAGGGGCGTATATTTTAAGAATAGTATATATTTTATTACTGTATACTTCACGCCAACATGAATATTCTAATGCAAATCTAGAACTACAGTAAATGATCAATTCATATTGAAAGTCTGGCGTTTCTGCCGAAAGCAATATCACCATGTCTCATTCACATTGTAAAATAAAAGTCAGATCCACTAGGTAACAACGTAAAATTTCGGAGGACTCCTGCTGGTTTAGTGACTAACACGATTGCCCTCGGTATGTGTGCTCCAGGGCTCGATTCGCGGAGGGGGTTGAGTTCAATGAAAAATGTAGTTCCAATTCCATTATAATGAGTAGGTCTACGTCTTTATTAGCTACCATGACATAAACGTGGGACGTTAAACTCAAGCCAACAAAAAAATCTAAGTATTCTAATGTTTGAATTATTAGAAATTTACACCTACTAGCCCATAAAATGAATTATTTCCGTTATTTCTAAAGATACAGTTCTGATTCAGGTGTTGTTCAAAAAGTCTTGAAATGCATAATTTTGTTTATTTCGTCGTACTTTTGTGTAGATAGAGCTCTTTCATAGTTATTCGCCATTAAAATTTGCGATTGAATGTGTGACCATGACATTTCTCCAGTTTTAGGCGCTATCTTTCAAACTAGCGCCAAGATTAGGAAAGTTTTAATATATAAATGTAGGCCTGGAGTATATTCTCAATAATGAAGCAAGCATTAAGTTTCTACCTTGAACGATAGTGTAATTATAATAGTTTAAAGTTGCTATGGTAAAATCAGTTGGTGGCCATGTTGATGACGTCATATTAGTCATACTCTGTGCCATACGAAAGTCCATCAAACAATTTCGAAACGTATTTTGAGATTTTGCCCCCAGAACGGTACCAAGATGTTGTCTGGCTCATGGACTAATGTGAACATTCTTGATTTCTCACTTTTTCTCCGGCACAGTAGTCGGAAACTGTAAAGGTCCCCATAGTGGATTTTAACTATTACTTGCCGGTGTTTATGTTTTACAAGATGTCAGTAATGCAGCTCCCTAGGCTGAACGTAAGGTACCAAATAATCCATTTTTCACATGCAGTCTTCTATATACTTCATTTAAAACTTTTTGATATTTTGCTCCCGTCTGGCGTGAAAATTACTTTATTTTGAAAACTATACGGTTTCATGATGTGCCAGTTCTATATCTTCCTGCTAACACCAGTGTCGTAAAATTACGATACTTCATTTTTGAACTCATTGTGTTAAAATGTCCTTTTTTGGAAACATGAACTGCTTTGTAAAAATATAAGCTCAAAAACAAATTCTAATCAATAATATATCGCCCCTTGAAAGAGCAATTACAGTGTCTGTGATTATGAAATAATTTCAAACCGTAGTAGAGCTCTTTCGGAATAAGGAATTTGACTGTTTAGAAACAGGATAGCGAACACTAACATAGCTCCAACTGGACTGAGTAGCATTCCTGACAATGACCGAATCTGTAGTACAGCACTGAAGCGAAATTCTGACTTACATAACATTTTAATGTTTATTTTACAACATTTCCTCTGAAACAACCCCTTAGCAGTACAGTTGTGCATACTATTCATGTAGTTAGCAACGAATACTAACCGTGTTTCTAACAATAAGATGAGTATTTTGTATGATTCAAAATTCTCAAAATAATTCCCCGTGATCGGAACTGGAATAGAACATAGAAAGGAACCATACATAATACACCACACTTTTCATTTATCCTTAAATACGTGGATCCAAGCAAGGAAATAGCAGAAAGTGTCATCTTCCTACGTCATTAGAAGGACAAAAATCAACGAGATAATTCAACAGTCAATACGATTTCTCCTCTCCAATCGCTGGTCTTTCACTTCAGTTCAACATTGCTTTTCATACAGATTTATTTGCTCACCTACAGATTTGTAGCGTCAAAACGAACATTTTTAGCGTCAAATATACATTCTTAGGAATTCGTATCGAAACGATTTGATTTTTATTTTATCTTGAGTTTTGTTAGTTTTGACAAGGTCAATGAGTTCTTGGTCTCAAATACAACGGTTGCTCCTTGAACTAAGGCAAAGAAAACACTATGCAACAAACTGCAAGGTCACAGAAACTTTGTGAGAAAATGTGTACGTTCTATATATATTGAGACCTCCTGAATTCGAAAATTATACTCAAAATATCGTACTTCCAACAATTCTGCCACAAATTGATTACATTTGTAATTGAAGACAATTAAAATAATAATATTATAGAATGTACGAAAACACCATATGAAGCTCAGAAGGCACGCCTTGTTTTCAACTGTTCAATAGTTGAAACCCTAGTGGCAAACAGCGTACTTTCACATTGAAAATGGTGCTTCCTGTTCATCAGCGAGTTTTTGAGGAAGGAATTTCGTATTATTGTTAGTGTACAATCTCTACCCGTGGTTGTGGGTAACTGCTTTTGTTATATTTGTGGTGAGAAAGATGGAAGAAACATTACTGATTTCTCCAAAAAGGTCTACCATTCCTATTTTAGAGTAGAAGTAGGCGATATCAACAAACCATATGCTCCACAGATCGTGTGTGATGTATGAGTAGAAGATTTACTACGGTGGTAGTCAGGAAAGAATAATTTATTAAAATTTGGCATCTCTATGGTCTGACGGCACCAACATAATCAAACCGATGACTGATATTTCTCCTCTTACAAGGTTAGTGGTTTGAACAAGAGAAACAAATAGATTATTGAGTATCCAAACAACATTCGCTCAGCGATTCGTCCTGTTCCACATGTCCCGGATATACCTACACCACATCCTCCGCAGACATTAGGTAAGGATGACAGTGATGACATAGATACCGTGCAGGAGACGGGTGATGTCCGGAGACGGAGTTTGAAATAGACATAGATGAGGGCCCTATTCTATTCACTCAGTCATATCTAAATGATTTACACCGTGATTTGGCACTGACAAATTACAAACCAGAGCCCTAGGGTCAAAATAACTTCAAATACATTTGTTAGCACCCTGTACCTCGGTTACATTTTACAGACAAAGGGACTTGATATTCACACAATATTTTTCTCAAAGACGTATTAATATATTGCAGTGATATACAAGGTTTGTTTGGTCAGTTGAACGTTCCGTACGCGCTAGGTGACTGGAGATTGTTTATTGACATCTAAAAGTAGACAGTGCTGCTGAACAAACGTAATATGTATGCCACAATTACTGCGGCCATTCTGTAGACCTCAAGGAAACATATGACAACATGAAGGTGATTCTTACTAACACACATTATGAAGATAACAAGTGGATGGTGTGTAGTGATTTGAAAATGTTGGGCATCCTTCTACCAGAACAATCAGGGTATACAAAGTTCCCTTGTTTCATCTCTCAATGGGACAGTCGTGCTCGTGACAACAATTGGGAGCAAAAACAATTGCCTGAAGGTTGGAATTGATTCCAGAGGACAAACATATCAAGTGTGACCCTCTGGTGGAAAGACACAGAATACTCTTGCCACTTTTACACATCAAATTAGATATAATGAAGCAGTTTGTCGAGTTATTAACTAAGTGTGGCAAAATTTCAAATATCTATGTAATATGTTCCCTAATGTGTCAGATGATAGGTTGAAAGAAGGTGTGTTCGTGGTACCGATATTCGGAAACTAATGCTGGATTAAGGTTTGCTTCACTCAATGAATGCCGTTCAGCGAGAAGCCTGGACTGACCTTAAGTGTGTGTGTCAAAACTTCATGGGGAAAATTTGCAGCCCAGATAATATGGACATAGTTGGGAACGTACTGATGAATCTCAAACTGATGGAATGCTCAACGAATTTGAAGTTACGTTTTTTTACTCTCCCATCTTGACTTTTCTCTCCATATCTGGGCACTGTAAGTGAGTAACTGGGTGAAAGATTCCATCAAGATATGAAGGGAATATAACGACGATACCAGAGCACCTGGGATGTTGGGATAATGAACTACTTTGTTTGGATGCTTCACCCGGAAATGCCACATACGAAAAATCAGGGGCCAAGACCTAATCACTAAGAAGGAACGGAATGACTGAGTTTAATGCATGTTTTGTACCACATTATCTGTATACATCAGTTCATTGAATGCATATGTAAATATTTTAATATTTTGTTGTGTTAATCTTGTATTCTACTTCAGTATGATTTACGTTTCATATACATAAGTTTCATCCATGTTGTACTGTGTTATTTGTTTCGGAGCCTCCTTAATGAGTAGAGAGGAACTGATTTTTTTCACGATCGCTTGACACAGTCTGCAAACTTTGATTTTGGGTCAAAGAAGACAAGTGAAAACTGAAGTCGTTGCTATGCGGAACAGTAGGACAATAACTTAGAGATCACCATAACCATATAGGTCCTCCTGATGCTCTTTCAATCTACCCTTTGAACTGATGGAATTCTTGTAAAATTCGAGATCGAAACCCCCAAAATGCAATCACGTTGGTGAACAGAGTTTGTATAGAAACAGTTTAGTGACATATTTTGTTTTGGAATAGAGTATATGAAAGGCAATTATTTTTGTTCCATAAAAAAATGCAAACATCAAAGCATCAAAATGCTTTCTCGGAACCCTTTGAGGTACATACCCCTGGTCCCCCTTCCATAGGTCACTGTCCTTAGCGTATCAAGAAAGGAGGGAATGGAAGAAATTTTGTATAACATAGTTTATCATGGTCCATAGGCAAAACTATACATTATTTTAAACCTTGCAGACCAAACGGGATTTGCAAAAGAAAACCAGACATTAAATCATTGCTTATAGGTAAATAACGATAATAATAAGAAGTACACTCCGGCAGTGCAATTTCCGTTAAAGACAATGCAATAGAAGGAAAGAATCCCTACATAGGCTAAGTAAAAGCAGGGGGGACTTCGTATGGTGGGCATGAAGTTTCTATATTTTCTGTACAACCTTTGTGATAAAAAGGACAATGAATAGTATGTCAAAAATTAACATCTGGTGGAAGTAAAACATATACAAGTAGTAACGATGGAGGTAATGATTGTTAATGGTAGTGATTGGGAATCTGAACAAATACTTAGAAATTAAACTAATTAGAGAAAAGTTTTCAACAATAAATAAAGAAAAATATAGGTTGTTGTTTTTTTAATTACATATACATGGGAACACTAGAATTTTTTAATTGCTTTGTTCTTCTAGAGGTTTAATCTGACAATTCCAAACATACTATGCTCCATTATAGTATGTCATGTTCTGTCTATTTCACCCTACATTACTTTGCTATGACGCAGCAGAGGTTGTTTTTTTCTTGGAATAAAGTTTTTTACATGTGTCCATATTACCGTTGGCAACAACATATTTTAAAGCATACGCTAAGTCTAGATTCTTATCTATAACGTTCTTGCGGCTAAAAAAGAGACATTCAAATTATGATGGAAACATAACCCATTTGACATGAACCAAACTGATCCTTGAGATTTCAGCTCATAGTAATAAACTCGTTTCTACACAATAACTTGAAACAATAAATCAAAAATAGTGAAATATTCAGATGCTTATTATTCTGACGATATGGCACTTTCTACACTATAGAATATATATAATTGTTTTGCCCTTTTACTTATCTCAAAAATTTACTCCAGGAAGATTTAACAATCGCAGAGCCTAATTTGTTTCCTCTGCATTTGTTTATTCTCACTACCGTATATTCTTCTTCTCTAATAGATGAAAAATTACTTTTAATTCATTTAAAAAGTAGACTATTCAGACACGGGGAGAGCGATCCTCGTACTATTGAAAGTATTAAATATAAATGTACGTATTTTTATATACTGGAGTATATTCATCTAATTATACTACTGAATTAATAATGCAACATTTTTGTATTGAGAAGAATGTTTATAGAACTGGAAAAGTGTTGTGAGTTAGTGTTGTGAGTTCTTATGCAACGATAAGCAGGTGCCAAATATATATGATACTTATATTACTCGTATTACCTCCTCCGAATGGATAAATTTCCTCAGAATTGACAATTTTTCCATCTTTGATAAATCGTTCTGGTCGAAATGTATCTGCATCCTCCCATGTTTCTTTGTCCCTGTTTGCTGAGCGAATGTTAAGATATATAGTTGTTCCCTGAAATAAAATATATTTCACAATGAAATTCAGCTAATGCTATAGAAGTAAATTCGAAACCTATAAACTAACAATAACTTAAAGGAGGGACAGATGACGCACATTTTCGGTCATCAGAAAATAACTGGTTATTTATGACGACATTACATTGCAGGACATACTACATGAAAAGTATTATTTGTAGACTGAAAATATTTATTTTTTAATCATAATACGTCGGCAATTTGAAATTTTAGAGTCTGCTGTAGACATTGTAGCTTCGGACGCTCGTTTCAAAACAATATTGGAATCATTGTGCAAGACAACAAAATTGGAGATAAAGAAATTATACACTCCGCATATAAAAATCGACAGCTAACGCCGTGCAATTAGGCCACCCAATATACTCCTTCTTATCCCATAATTGCCTCAGGTAAAAACACCCTCTCTCTATCCTACTTTCTTCTCACCCATACCAAAATTAGCTAACCGGAGCGTAATTCTAATTTCTAACTACATATGTATTATTTCGACATAATGAAATAACAAATCCAAGACGAAACAGGATTCGTAACTTGATGTAGGAAGAAACTGAAACAAACAGAATGAAAAACCGAAACAATGCATGTGTATTACACAGATATTCAAATTGAAGCAGATAGTGAGAGAAAAAGAAGAAAAAAAGAAAAGAGAGAACAGATAAAACTGTGGAATTCAAACATATTAAGAAATGAACCTAAGATTATAAAGTTCCGTTTCCAGAAATCCAGTAGCAATAGAAAAAAAAGATTTTATTCACATACTTTTCATAGCTATTCGAATGTATAGAGGATGATTTAAGCATTCATTATGCCACTTTCATAATCGTTAGCATACTGAATTTCCAGTAGAAATGTATATCTCTGAGGCACA
Source organism: Thermobia domestica (assembly GCF_964235325.1). Classification (NCBI taxonomy): domain Eukaryota; kingdom Metazoa; phylum Arthropoda; class Insecta; order Zygentoma; family Lepismatidae; genus Thermobia; species Thermobia domestica. The sequence goes on from NC_137461.1 coordinate 76,078,061, forward strand.
TTTAGAATAATGTGAAAAGTTTAATAGACATGCTTTGTTTCTGCGGGGTTCGATTGCAAATTCGGTTGTGTTCATTGGACGTACTGATCCAAAACGCATTCTAATATACCCAGTATATAGCGTTGGTCATATACACCATTTCACACTACAAATTCATACTGAAAGAAAAACGAAACCAAAAGAAAAGAAAAAGGAAATGGGAAATTGAAGAATGCTGTTTTCCTGCTAAATTTCTATCAGAAACATTCTATATTAAAAGTAAAAGCTGTATCTTAATGAAAAGTTACAAATTTTCAAAAGCAAAAGTTTATGTTCCTTATACATGAAGAATGCATCAATGTTCAAAGTGAATAAAACACATCGAATTATAGGATGGAAACAAATTTTGTGTTGAACTAGTATAAATACAAATTTATTTTCATATAACAATAGAGGTTAACATTTGCTAGTCTTTCAAGATTTATCTGTTCCGAACATCCAGCATTGTTTTTATCTCTTTCGTGTATATCGTAATTTGCACAGATAGAATGGACACTTTAAGAGCTCAAACAGATCATCGTCTTAGTCGGATGATGAATACCACCAGTGGGTCGAGGATTCAAATCCGTAGTGACCAGGCAATTCGACTGACACTCGGTAACCCGGAGGATAAAAAAGAATTTACTTATTTCAGTGAGTTTAAACAGTATTTTGGTCAGAGTTGACCAGGACTGGATATGTTATCCACAGAGCACGAGAAACACGACGCCCAAGTTTCCAGGTAATTAGATTCTCCAGACCATGTGTTGCAACCTTTCATCTTTGGATCATGAAGTGTGTGTATGCGTGTGAAAGAGAGAGAGAGTAGGTGAAGGGAAAAAATGCAAAGACATGATAGGAAAACGTCAAGAAAGGGAGATAGAGGGAGACGAATATAAATATCAAACATAATTATCATTGCAGTGTATGATGTAGAACGCACACAATGTTTATTCAAATTATCGCCACTGATGCTTTGTAAGTTTTCGAGCAGAATATAAATCCTTTTTTGCAGCCATTATTTTATCCGAGAAAATCGTACTACCTGGTTGGAAATCGAACCAAAATTTCCCATTTGGAAGTCTAGCACGCTACCACTACACCGCCGATTGCTTTAGCCAAACGTTGTTTAACAAACTGCTTAGTGTTTCTTTGAGAGAAAGATATCACGAAACTTGTATACTGGAGATCAATGATGTCTTTGGAATGTCCTGTTTATTCCTTTGCCCTTTCCCAACCAACATTCGTAAATCATTATATAGGTGTTTGCGTCGACATTCTTACGTATTGCTTGCCAGTATGATAAGTCAATTCTTCACAATCACTTTGTAAAAAAATAACTTTAGCGTGAACACGATATGAAGCTATTTTAGATAGCTGTAATATTTATAAGACCATTAAGTTAGCCATACATTATCGGGCCAACTAAAATTACAAGACAACTTTTACTTAGTTTAGCATTGATTATTGGAACGAACTGTCTTTCTCCTGTAACGTTATTTGCACCAAAGTTGACAACAAAATTCATTTATTCCACGGCCTAGAGAGAAATTAATGCTCACTAATAAAGAGAAAACATACAATCCAGGAAACATTACAGAAATAAAGCATATTTTGCTGTAAATTTGCCATGCAAGTTCAAAAGTACATGAATAATAATAGTCGTAATAATAATAGTAATAATAACAAAATAATAATAATAATAATAATAATAATAATAATAATAATAATAATAATAATAATAATAATAATAATAATAATGATAATAATAATAATAATAATATGGTCTTATGAATATCACAGCTATCTAACATAGGTTCATATTCTTTTCAGCCCGAAGTTTTTTTTTTTTTTTTTACAAAGTGATTGTGAAGAATTGACTTATCATACTGCACAAGGAATACATAAGAATGTGGAAGCAAACACCTGTATCATGGTATAAACGATTTGCAAATGTTGGTTGAGAAAGGACAAAGGAATCACCAGGACATCCCAAAGAATATCAATGATCTGCAGTATACACTTTTCCTGTTATCATTCCCAGAAATAAACACTACACCTTTTGTTAAAGAAAGTTTGGCAAAAGGAATCCACGGTATAGTGGTAGCGTTCTAGACTACCAAATGGAAAATCTTGATTCGATTCCCCATCACATAATATAATGTTTTTGGATAAAATAATGACTGGAAACAGAGATTCATCTTCTGATGGAGAACTTACAAACAATCACTAGCGATAATTTGAGCAAACAGTGTGTGCGTTCTACACCATGCTCTACAATGAGAAGTAAGTTTGATATTTATATTCGTCCCCTATTTCCCTTTTTGTATTCGTTTCCCAATTCTGTCTTTCCATCTTTGACATCAACCCCTGTTTCTCTTTCACGTACACACGCACTTAATGTTCCAAAGTATAAACGGAGCAAGAGCGCGATACACCTGGTCTGAGGAATCTAATTAACTGGGAGCTTCGGAGTCGTGTTCTTCGTGCTCTGGTGATAACATCCCTAGTAGTGGTCACCGCTGATATAAACACTGGTTAAACTCAAAGGAATAAGTGAAATCTCTTTCTTATCCTCTGGGTTACCGAGTCTCAGTCGAATTACCCGGTCACTACGGACTTGAATCCTCGACCTACTGGTGGTCTTCATCATCCGACTGAGACAATGATTCGTTTGAGCTTTTAGCTTGTTCATTCTATCTCTGCAAATTACATTATATCTGGAAGAGATGAAATCAATGTTGGATGTCCGGAAAAGATAAATCTTCGGTAAATACCAGAAAATGGTAACCTCTTTGGTTATTTGAAAACAGTATTTTATTTATACTAGTTCGACACAAAATTTGTTTCCATCTTATAATTCAATGTATTTTATTCACGATGAAATTTGAAACATGCTACATTTATGAGGAACGTATAATTTTGCTTTCAAAAGTTTGTAACTTGTCATTACTTTAGAGTTTGGATTTTTAATATAGGGTATTACTGACAGAAATTTAGCAGTAAAATATCACTCTTCAATTTTCTTTTTCTTTCTTTCTTTTTCTTTTCATTTCTCTTTTTTTCTTCAGTTTGCAATCGTAGTCTGAAATAGAGGATATGCCCAACGCTATCTACTGGATATATTAGAGTGTGCTTTTGGATCAGTACATCCAATAAACACTACCGAATTTGCAATCGAACCATGCGGAAACAAGGCATGTGTGTTAAACCTTTGACATTATCCTAGATCAGTCTGGGAGTTATATAGTTCAACTAGAAATTGAGTATGCTATCCATTATGAGAGTGACATAATGAATGTTTAAAGCTCCTTCTATATATTCGAATAGTTCTTAAAAATATGTGAAAACAAACGTTTTTTCTATATTACTGTTGGATTTCTGGAAACGGAACTTTATAATCTTAGGTTTATTTCTTACACAGTTTTATCTGTTCTCCCTTTTCTGTTTCTTCTTTCCTTCTATTCTATCTCTCTCTCTTCCTCTCTTTTTCTGGCTCATTTTTGTATCTCTGTGTAATAGACATTCATTGGTTTGCAACTTTTCATTGTGTATGTTTCAATTTCTCCGTACATCAATTTATGGGTCTTATTTCGTCTCGTTTTTGTTATTTCATTTTATCGATATTAATACATGTGTAGTTTGAAATTAGAATTACGCTTATGTTGTTAGCTCATTTTAGTATGGAAGACAAGAAAGGAGGAGAGAGAGGGTATCTTTACCTGAGACGATTATGGGATAAGAAGGTGTATATTAAGGTGTATATTGGGTGGCCTAACTGTACGGCGTTAGTTGTCGCTTTTTTTTTTTTTGATGCGAAGTATACATTATATTCTGCAGGCCTTCGTTTTCTAACCTTGTTTATTCTTTTAGAGCTTCGGAATTTCAATATTTTCTACATAGTCTTTTCGTTCATGATGACACCACCTATTATCTTTTCTCTCGACGTTTATGATCTTGATACAGAAGATACTACGCAAGTAAATTCCATGGTTTTGTTGAATCATTGATTTCCGATTCTCTTTTCTTTGTAGTATAACCGAATAGCCTTATTCATATGTTATGAGTCATTCGAAGGTCCTGCAGTAGTTTTGGTTCTCTAGTACTAGGTTATTGTGTTTATGTGTTGTCCCATTTTATTACCGAACAAAGGATAATAATTTCAGTTTCGCGAAGATTTCTGAGGCTTTTTAAAATATTTCATATAGCAGTAGAAAAGTGCAATCTTACCCTTTATTATCGAAATTAATGTATCTGAAAATTAACATCCAGGTTAATTTAGTAACACTAGCTAAAATGAACAGAACAACTAAAAAGTTTGGGAGACAAACTTTCCTAATATGTGCTTACAACTGTTGTCACTATGAGTCTATACAATGTTTTTAGTATGATGTAACAAAATAACAGTGATAAATTTATTTTACTTGTTACGTATGGTTTGACAACTTCAAAGTTTAATGCTTGTTTGTTCTGTGCTTTCTGGGGAGCACAAATCCTCCTTCTTCCGGTGATGATAGCTTCTGTAAAATATTTCTCCTATATTAATCATGTAATGCGTTATTTGCCCAACCCTTGTCTATCCCCTCTTAGTCGGATGACGCACACAAGACAAAAAGAATTCAAAGTGTACTTTAAATTAAATTAAGTATTTAAAACAACAATTGAAAAGAAAATTTAAGACGTTGAGACCTTATGGGACGAAAGTTTCTCAATATGAATTATTAAATAATTTAATATTCCAATAGCGTCACAATTGATTAATTATAATTTTACGATAAGTAGGCCTATATATTTCTAAATATAAAGAAAATAATACAAGGTAATAATGTTGAAAATGGTAGTACTAATTAAAAGATTTAAATATTACTTTTAAAATATCCCTAATGATCCCGAGTAAAACAACTAATTACTAGCAACTAAATCTGTGTAGAAACTCCGAAATTGTATAATTATGTCTACATTTTATTTTCTGCTGTAAAACGCCTTGGAGACATAGATTTCTTGGATAGTTATACTCATATTAGGATATGTAATAATATATGAATTAGTGTAATCCTTCTACTTTTTGCTCTGGAATCCGAGCAATCAGACTAAATTGCTTTAATGAAAATACTCAGTGCTGAAATTGTCATATAACTGTGAAAACAGACGCATTTCTATTACTTATTTCCCATTAACTGATTCTTAATTACCCTCACAGATTAGGTTTTCTATATTAGTAATCAGACGATAGTAAAAAATATAATTAAATTGATATTTTCTTAATTGAAAAGTGGTTATTGAAGTGAGGGAGACTATATGTGTGTACAATTTTTATGTTTAACATTACAGACTTCCAAATCGACATTAAAAACTATCACTAAACATTACATCTGCTATACAGAGAATTTAATATATGATCCATTTGTTTTGAAACTTATCAAAAAATCGAACAATAACTTTGAAAAATTATAGTATTGAGTGCGGTTTATTAGCAGTATAAATTGAATCTCTAGAGATGAATATTTGAAACAATTTATGGGGAGAAATAGGTTCGTATTTTATGATTAAATCTCACACATAAAAATTGCATTTACGCGTAAGACGAATATTTGTTTAAACTTTGAATTGAGTAGATGAACCAATACTACCAGCGAATCACATTTCAAATAGTATGATATATTAGAGTTATGCTTTGTATGATAGAGTTATTTATTTATTGAACAAATTACGAAGTATAGTATTACTTTGCCATTTTCCACAGGAAAATGTAAGCAAACAGAAGGAAAATATCAAAACAAAACAACATCAACAACGAAGTACAGTGTCAACAAATAGTGCGTAAGTAATATTATTTTGCCAGAACTCGTCTAATTGTTCTTTCAAACACTGGGTGGCTCGAAAAATGTCTACATGAGTTCTTAGATGATTTTAATAGTTAATTATTCTGTAAATGAAAGAGACCTGTGTATAAGTACCAAAATATAGCGGGCAAGATGGAATAGGTATGTATTCCTTGTTGTGGGGGAGGATAACTTCTTTATGAAGAAATTTCAGTTCATTGTTGTTTCTGCGTAATCTTTCAGCCTTCATATTAAGATATCGCAAGGGTTTATCCTTATGTAATATCCGAAGTAAAGTAACATGAAAATGCACTATAGCAAGAAAGAAACTGAGAACAGAAGCATGTCTAGAGAGGTGTTTTTAGATGTTACCATGGCCCATACGAGAGAACTGTATTCGATCTTGAGTACTATTAAAGTTTTACAACAGGTTGCTAATGATGACACGGTGCGTATTTCAGTAAATCAATAAAGAAGCGTTAACATGCGCATTGAATTGTTAAGTATTGAGGAGGTATGATCAAAGAATCTGAAAGATGATACCAAGATCATTATGACTAACATAATATGTAATATTGGAATCGTTGATATGGTACACGAAGGCAACAGGAGACTTTTTTCAGCGTAATCTTAATACTGTGACATTTCTTTCTACTAGTTTCAAGTATCACATTTTGCACCACCCTATAAGAAAATTTATGTCTTCCTGTATTGTAATCGTGTCATGGAGACATGATATTTATCTGTATTACTTAAAATTGTTAGCAAAAAGTACACGCCCACTAGGAGGAGCTGCAAATATGAGTAAAAGTCATTAGTATACAGGACAAAGAGTAGGGACCCAAGTAAACTCCTCTGAGGCAGTCCTGAGATTACAGGTCGGAGTTAGAAGTCTCAAGGAAAGAACATATTTCAGCTTACGGTCCTTCAAGTAGGTAGTGATTAAGGAGAGAAATTTGACATCTCTATGAAGCGTATTTGAATGATAATGCAGAAGATAAATGTGCAAGAATCAAAGCCTTGAATAGAGCAAAGTAGATGTAGTCAATTCAATTCAGTATTGTCATTCATACATTTAACTACACAGAACTGAAGACTTAGAGAACTTGAGCTATACGGTAGAAAGCCGTGCTAAGAAGTGTGAAGGTAAGATGAGGTGAATTTAAGTAGTTTGTTCTTGATCATTATTTTGCAAATTAATTGACTTTCATATTGACCTGAAAGACAATAAATGATCTTCAAAGCCAGATCTACAAATTGGAGTTACGTGAACTAGTTTCCCACTGATGGGATAATACAATTCTTTGAAACATTTATTGAATAAGATGGATAGAGAAACGGCAATAACGAAAGCAGATTTGATGAGAAACACAGAACCAATGTTGTCGTGTACAAGTGATCTATTTTGATATACCATTAACTGACAGACAGAACTTCGTTAGAGGTACTAGAGAGGTATGATAAGGTGTTAGAACAGTTGAGGCGGAGAAAGATAGGTTGTAAAGGGAAGCAACGTAAATGTTCTTAAGAAGTAGTTATTAAAGAGATCTGGTCGTTAATCATCACTCACTTCAGTATTCTCGTCTTGAATTCTTCAAGGTATACTGGAAGATTCCGATCTTGATTTAGTTACATAATAAAAGAGTTCAGAGTTGCTAGCAGCAATTAAAATCAGCAATTCAGTACATATGTGCAAAGTACTTACGTCCCTGTACTTACCTTCTTGGCAAGGCTTCTAAGTTTAGCAAAATGTTTGTATTTGTAGTCACTCGGGTGTGACTTCCATAGATTCCAGGCAAGCATTTTTTAAAGATCACTTAGTTCATTGTGAAACCGGACCATAAACTTGTTTGATTTTATTGAATTTAGAACAACATCGTTTACTATGGTTAAGTGAACGACAGATGTAAATAAGTCCACAATATCTTCAATAGTTCCTGCTTCTAAGAAACGCCAAGGAAACATTTCAATTAACCTACACGTGTCATCCCACAGGGCTTTCTTCCAAAGAAGTTTGAACCTACGTTTGAGGGGCTAGTTTATAAATGGGAAGAAATTGAAAGAAACATCCAAAGGAAACGTGATCCGCGAGAAAACAGATTTGTGGATGAAATAAAACAACGAGGTTCTAGTTAGAGAGAACATAATCAATATTTTTTTTGCGTGGGGGTATTATTCATATTATGTTGGCCTAGTCCAAGTCCATGATTAAAATTGTTGATCAATTAATTGTCGTTTCCTCCTTTAGTCTTGAAATTCTTGCTGTCCTGCCAAGTGATTGAACGATTGTAATCACTTAAAAGGGTGACGTCACCGTCTATCAACGCTTGTAACAGTGAATCATGGAAAGCTTTTAATAAGTGCCGGGGAGCGTTCCGGTATAGTCTATATAACCACCCAGTAAACATAGAGAAGACGTTTAGAATAAAAACTTGTACCCAAATAAGCTCACAATCCCGTTCAAGATACAGTCTTCTCTTGCATTTCTTCTTATTGCTTAAACAATGCATCAGTCCACTTCCGCAGTTATACGGTCTTTACAATAAATGGAGAAATAATTTTGAATATTGATTTCACTGTCGTTCTCTAATTCTTGCTGCCACAATCCGATCACAGCGAAACAATCCGTTTCCCTTATCTCATCTAGCTTCATTAGTATTGAAATAATATGTTTTAATAATACTAACATTTTGTTAATAACTGTTAAAAGCACTGATTGAATCAGGGCCGGGAGGACCAGAGTTTACGTGAATACAACCACAAAGTAGGAGGAAACAAAATAGAATGAGGTACTCCTTTTTCTTTTTGATTAATAGCTTGACACACAGTCACTAGTAATTCCTCCGTCACTTTTAACTGTACCTGAAAGGGCAAATGATGGTCCTCTTGGTATACAAGCTGCAGCAATAGAATAAAATGATCTTACATTTCATTCTGTTTCATTTCACTTCGGAAGTCAGAGCACACTTGCTACATGAAGACACCAGAGCACTCACATAAACACTACAGTCAACCAACAAAAGAGCTAAACAATAAGAGCACTATTTTGCTTAGACTTGGTGTTTGACGCCATTTCGTATTTTGCAGAATGTTATTATTAAGATTTGTTGTTCGCCATTTCTTGTTACTAGGTATACGCAACTTTATACTTTATTATAAAAAATTACCATACTTTTCTTTAAAGAAAATAGTTGAGAAGCTTCTTTAGAGAGGGCAGAGTTTACGTAGTGGACTGTACACAAAGAGAGGTAGATGTAGATTTCTTGCACTCATATCTACATCTACCTCTGTTTGTGTACAGTCTACTACGTAAACTCGGACAAAATCCTGTTCTTCAATAGAACGATATCAAATGGTATCATTCCAGAACATGATCTCATAAAACCGACATTAAATTAACCGTCTCTATGTAGCGGACTGACATCATCGGGAAAACGAGGGAACTGAGAGGTTGGATTCATTGTTCATTCATTTTTTGTATCACTCATCATATGCATCATTGCATGTCTTTTATGCGTAGTCAGACCAGAAAACCGTGACACAACTCGTGTGTGATGTTTGGAAGTGGATGGTCCATGAAAGTTTTGCTCCATCTGATGTGGACTTGCACCAATCTGAGATTTACTTGCATCAGGTAGACTTGCCTGTTTTTGTAGGCATACGTGTTTGTCTTGTCTGGAGTTAGTCTTGGCATACATATATAAAACAAAAGATAACAAATATCTCACATTTGGCTCTCTTTTGGCTTGGCGAGTTCTATATTTTTCTTGTATATTTTGTTTAGTTTAGTTAAAATTCTTTTCTCCGGGGCCATGCATTCTTGTCGAGAGAAAAGGGTTTTCTTGTTAAACCATTCCCCATGACCGTGTAGTCCCCACGATAATCCTACCGTGAGGGCTTGATTATGAGATAGCCGGAGAAGTATCGCAAGTTCTCCTCGCAAGCGCCCTCGTGTAAACATGTTTCCTTGCACATATTTTCTATTTATAAGTAATTTTCATCTAGGCCATGGAATAAATTAATTTCGTTGTGCACTTTGGAGCAAATAACGCTATCGGTAGAAGCTGCTTCGTTCCAAAGATCAGGACTAAAGTAAATAATATTTGGATTCAAATTACACGTGGCATGATAGTGTCCGGGTAACGTAATGGGCTTATAAGTAATACAGCTATTTAATATTGATTCAAAACCTCTTCACGACAAAGTTAATTTTTCTACAAAGTGATCTTGAAGAATCGACTTATCATACTGGACACGCCATACATAAAAATGTGGAAGCAAACACTTGTATCATGTTATAATCGATTTAAGACTGTTAGTTGGGAAAGGGCAAAGGAATTATCAGGACAATCCAAAGACAACATTAATCTGAAATATACACTTTTCGTGTTACCATTCTCAGAAATTAACACTACATCATTTCCGAAACAAGATTTGGAAAAGGCAATCGCAGGTGTAGTGGTAACGTGCGAGAGTTCCAAATGGAAAATCTTGGTTCGATTCCCCTTCAGGTAGTATGATTTTTTGCATTAAATAATGGCTGCAAACAGAGAGTCATCTTCTGGTGGAGAACATACAAGGCATTAGTGGTGATAATTTGAGGAAACACTGTGTGCGTTCTACATCATACACTGCAATGATAAGTATGTTTCATATTTTTATTCGCCCCCATCTCTTTTTCTTGACGTTTCCCACTCCTGTCTTTGCATTTTTCACTACTCTCTCTTATTCTCTCTCTCACACACGCACCTAATGTTCCAAAGTTAAAACGGATGAAGAGAACGATATACCTGTTTGGAGAATTTAATTAACTGGAAACTTCGGCATCGTGTTTTTCGTGCTCTGGGAATAACATCTCCAGTCCTGGTCATCTCTGCCAGACATACTATTCAAGAGCAAGAGGATAAGTAAAAAATTTCGCTTATTCTCTGGATTACCCAGTCTCATTCCAATTACCGGGTCACTATGGATTTGAATCCTCGACCAGGTGGTGGTCTATAACCTAACCAACATTCACCGACTGACACGATGATTAGTTTGAGTTGTTAGCGTGTTTATGTATCTATTTTTCTAAATTGCGATATATCGGAAAGAGATTAAATCAATGCTGGATGTGCGGAACAGACAAATGTTCGGAAAAGATTAGAAAATGGTAACCTCTTTGGTTGTTTGAAAAAAAAACCTTATTTATACTAGTTCGGCACAAAATTTGTTTCCATCATATAATTCAATGTGTTTTATAACGTTGAAATATGAACATGCTAAATCTATGTGGAACATAAGCTTTTTCTTCCGAACATTCGTAACTTTTCATTACGAAACATTTTGGACTTTTAATATAGAAATTTGAGAGTAAAATAACACTCTTCAATTTTCGCCTTCTTTCATTCTTTTTCTTTTCCTTTCTTTTTTTTAGTTTGCATTATTAGTCTGAAATGGCTGTTATGACCGATACTATCTAATGGGTATATTAGAATGTATTTTGGATCAGTACGTCCAATGAACACTACCGAATATTCAATCGAATAATGCGGAAACAAAGTATGTTTGCTAAACTTTTGACATTATCCTACATGCGTCTCGGAGATCTACAGTTCTACTTGAAATTGAGTATACTATCCATTATGAAAGTGACGTAAAGAATGTTTAGAGCATCTTCTATATATTCGAATATTTCTAAAAACATGTAGAAACATACGTTATTTCTATATTACGGCTGGATTTCTGGAAACGGAACTTTATAATGTTAGGTTCTTTTCTTACTATGTTTGAATTCTACAGTTCTCCCGTTTGTTTTTCTTCTTCTTCTTCTTGTTCTTCTCTCTCTCTCTCTCTCTCTCTCTCTCTCTCTCCCTGCGTCATTTCTCAAACTCTGTGTAATAGAGGTTCATTAGTTTCAATCTTTTCAATCTTGGTTCGTTTTGGTTTTGTTATTTCATTTTTCCGAAACTAGTACAGGTGTAGTTTGAAATTAGAATTGCATTCATGTTGTTAGCTAATTTTAGTATGGGAGAGAAAAAAGGCGGGTTCTCTTTACCTGACACGATTATGGGATAAGAATCTGTATATTGCGTATCCTAACTGCACGGCATCATCTTTCGCAATATTTTTGATGTGGAGTGTATATATTGTAATCTATAAACAAATAATCTGTATACATAATTTCACTACCTACTGTCCGATGATCTATAACCAAACCCAAATGTCTTCTGTAGAAAAGAAAATTTCGTTGAAAATAAGATTATTTTTTCGTCTTTATCAGCAGTGAATCAATATGGACAAGACTTATAATTTAATTTAGGAACCAAATTGCATGACCTCTCACCAGAAGTCGAACATGAATGTTTAACGCTAGAGATACCTATGTTACCCGATAGTCAGGTGGAAGTTCGAGACAATCTTCCGTAGATTCAGGCATATTAGACCTGTCAAAGTATAGAAGCTCAATATTATGCTTCTTGTAAGATCAACGTAGTCTGGTAAGAGGGAAAGTGACTGGCCTTTAGTACTCATCAGATGGAGTTTTTATAACTTTATTCCCCAATGTCTTGAGAATAATTGAAATTCTTTTCCAAAATAAAAGTAAATAAGTCCGATCTAGAAATTGTGCCAGTGTAGCCAATGTCATGACCATACATCATCCCAAATTCGTGAGTGTCACAATCAAGCCTGATATTACTCACACCTCTAAGGTCTGTTCAAGAAAGGAATTATTCCAGTTTAGTTTCAGTATGTCGAAACTTCAAACTCATTCAAACTAAGATCACCATGCTCTTCTCAGACGCATTCTATTATTCGAGTTTCCTTGGAACCAGTTGATATATACTTCATATTTGTGATAGTGTTGGCTACGATTCCAAATTCATAAACAGTAAAAATACATATGGTTTCTAAACAAATGTACATGTTTACTTTCTCACCTTAGTTATTTTATAATCCGAAAAGTAAAAGTCCTCCAATGCCATTCTTGGAAAAAGTGGAAAAGCGGGCATTATTCTTTGGACTTCGAATATGAAGGCAGCCGTATAAGGCATCCTTAAAGTAAAGAAAACAATATATACTATACAGAATTGAAATAAATTATTTATAAATAGTCAAATAATTGCTGTCGTAAATCCTGTTCAGAGATACAATTGATCTGAGGAAAGGAAAGTGTAAATGTAGGTTACGAGACTATATTTTAAAATTGGTTAAGATAAAAAAATAACATATGTTAATTTTTTTGCTTTTACATATGACTTATTAGTGATGGTGAATTGGTTACGAAGGTTGATACTTGCCTTTTCATATGGCTGGAGATTGATAGTGAACAGTCGTTTCCTACAATTTCTTCTATTTCCTTTTTAACATTTTCCTGTAACTCGGGATATAATACCAGGTATAGTATTATAAAGTTTAATGTGCTGGCTACAGTGTCCAAGCTAGCAATCAATATATCCAGTATTATGTCATGGGCAGTTAACTCTGTAAATAATAACAAATTTTAACTTCTAGGGTACTAAAGAAGAGACTTTATTAGGAGGTAGTTTTATCCTTACGTTAGTTTCTTTAAGCATCGCCAGGAGCGAGTGCTCCCCCAGTACGATATGTTATATGGTGCATGTGAAAAATACTTTAATCTACAAGCTAAGAAAGATTAAGGATCTGCGCAAACATGATCTCTTTTAAATGTGTGAGTTTTCTGGCAGAAATACATACTAACATTTTCAAACATGTGAAATTTAAAAAAAAATGCTGTATGTTGATGAGTTTTTCAATATCTGCAAAGTTGATACTTGCAACAACCCCTTTCAATATACGTCAGCATTGAATGACCCAAAACTCACCCAGAAGACAAAGAGAAAAAAAGGTTTCGAAATTCTGTATAGACGACATTCCGAAATTACAGTATTTTTGACAAATGAGAGGAGAAATCAACAGTTTCAAATATCACTTACACGACGGTGACTAACCACAATTAATCGGGTAATCTGACAGACGTTATGCTAAAACAAAAGCACAAATGCTTTAACACAACGCATTTACCTAACAGGAGGTGACATACAGAGGATCTATGAACACTACCTAGCGCATGATAAATGGCGTCATGTGATTATTCTATATCAGATGTAGGCTTATTTGGTCAGGTGAAGGCAATTGCATGGGAATTAGTATACTCCTATTCGTGAAACGAATCATGTATAATGAGTTTGCAATCGCAATGAAAGTTTCCTCAAAGCATTAATGGTTATATCAAAATTCCGCATTAAGGATGCATAGTATACTCATATGTTCAATATACAGTTCAATCCGGAGTTTGAGTTAGTAGAACTTTTGATCCTGGAGTGATACATAAATAATGGTTATACCAAAGCCCTTGTTAAGGAATGTATTTTTAAACTAAGAAGCACTGATTTAAATACACTAGGAACTACAAAGTGTTGCCAGATCTAACCGAAGATGTAATTCAATTTTTTGCAAAACATGTAAATTGACTCATAACTCATACGTATGGATGTTCTGTCATTAATTTTCAGTTCGCTTAGTTGGATTGGCTTGCAAACTATGGAGTAGAAAAAAGAATTTTCCGTTTCCACCGATTACAAATCGGGTGAGGCGTGTGTAAGGGGGACTAGGGAAATTGTAGTCTTTATAAATTAAAGCTCTGCATTGGCAACCATGCTGCTGTTTTAGTGCATCAAAAGGTGTGTTAAGGATCTGGATACATTATGCAATTCCTGAAAACAATGAAAAACAAACTTTGAAATTACTATGATAAAATTTTTACTTACATACACCAGGCAACACTGCTATTCATTTCTATGGGGCTATTTAAAGCAAGATGTATACAAAAAATATTCTCAAGCTATTCAAGACCTGGAAACGGACATTCGTAGTGCCGTTGGGAGCATTAACACTTCTAATCTTCGTTAAGTTGCTGCTAATCCGGTGAAACGTGTGAACCAGTGTTTAAGTCAAAACAGGGGACTCTCAGCAACCAATGTAAGACTGGTAACTCATTTCTGATAGTAGCAGTGCTGCCGCATGCGTATACGTAAACGTTTTATCATGGTAATTTCAAAGCTAGTCTTTCATTGTTTTGAGGAATTGCATAATGTAGACATATCGTTAACACACATTTTGATGCACTGAAACATCAGCAAAGTTGCCAATTCACAGTGCTAATTTATGAAAACTACGATTTCCGTAGTTCCCACTTATAGAGACCTCATGCGATACGTTATCATTGGAAATATTTTTCTACTGCTTTATAGTTTCCAAGCTACTCCAACTAAGGAAACTGAAAATTAATGACAGAACATCTATAAGTTTGAGTTAGTCAATTTACACGTTTTGCAAAAAAAAAAAAAAAAAATGTTGATTTACATCTTCAGTTACATATAGCAAAACTATGTGGTTCCTGGTGTACTTCAATCGTTGCTTCGTAGTTCAAAAATGTATGCATGAAGAAGGCTTCATTTTGTATAACCATTAATCTTATATCACTTCAGGTTCAAAAGTTATACTATCCCAAACTCCGGGTTGCATTGTATATTCGACACTCAGTAGCATCTAATGTAGATGTATACCCTGTTTATTATACAAAATAAGTGTTAGATCCCACATATTGCCAACATGTCTTTGCTTAGCAGTGAGAATGCCGAAACCCACATCCAACTGAGCATAACAAAAAGAACGGCGGCGTACAAGGTTCATATATAATAAGAGACAGTATCTCTTCATGAAGACATTTTCAAATAAAATCCCAAGAGGGATCACCATTGATCATTGTGCATTTGTTATAGTATTGCGAACATTACAAAACTCCATGGCACTATTCTCGTGCGTGTCTATAAAATATCCAGGGACGATGATGCTGGGCTGTGTTAAACAGAAACTTCTTTAAAATGAAAGATCCAGTGTCCTACAATTGTTAATCGCCTGGACCATCATATTGAACAGGAATGGGGCTTTAAAATGGGGTTTTACAATCTACAACAAGGGGATGCGGAAGCATGATTATTAAACGATCCCGGGTAAAGAAAAAATATTTTATTAAACAACAAAGATTGTGTTGTTTGATGTATAATGTTCCTACTCGACTATTGAACAAATACCTAGATAACTTTAAGGAATCATACTGAACAACAGAGCTATTAACTGATTAAGTTGAAATATTAATGTTTTTAATATCCTATGAGTAATAAAGTAAATTATGCACATATTAAAGTTGGAGCTATTAAATTTTTAAATCTATTACCACTAAAACTCGGAATTCTATGTCCTTAGCCCGTTAGGGCATACGATCCTAAAACTATTATGTTGTGTTAATTAAGTTTTAATTCATTATAACATCACATTCAGAACGTTTAAGAACAAAACATTGTTGCCCGATCATTTAACAGTCATCAGAGGGTGTTATTTTTCTCGGAAAACTTGCAATTTGGTTTTACAGGGTATATCTTTCAAAGGCGGCGATTGTTATTAAACTATCAATAATATTTCAAGTGCATGACTGTTAATGAAATGTGAATTCGTTGTCGATAACTAAAGCCATTAACCAAAGTAACCAAGTGTTAATTTTATATGAAGAATAAAATATTATTTATTATAAAAATATTGCTGTAATACAGGCCTATTAGTCAAGTATTTCACGTGCATGTTATATTTGTATGACGTCTGCCGCCCACTGCAATCGAAAAGTTTAGGGAGTATCTGCTAAAGTCATTTAAAATGCACTAAACATACCTCAAAATAATAAAATGCACGCAAATATTACCTCTAGGAATGTTTATGCATTAATGGGTTAAAAGATTGAGATCTTCTTTTCATTAATACCCATTAAAGATACTACACGAGGCATTTCATTATTCTATAATAATTATAATAGTACTGATTTTATATTGAAAACACGTCATAATGTAAATATGAACTTACATTGACAAATATCTGCTTTACTTAGTTCATTTTTTTGGATACAGCACGACAAATGTTAACAAACGTTATAAACAGTCTATAGGCCCAAAACCATGTACACTGGATCAATTGGAGTAAACATGCGATAAGTTATCGCCGACCTACCAATTTTAATCTTTGAGGAAAGTAACAAATCTATCGTTGGTAGTTTGAGGAATCTGGTTAACAACGCAGCTGTTTCTACTAAAAGGATGTTTTTGTAAAACGTCAGAATCAATGTTACATAATTTGTAGCATTTGTTTGACCAAGTTACGTTTCTCCCATAATATACTAATTGAAAACGTGGAACTCTATTATATGGAAGACAGTTTCAGAATCACCAAGCTAATCCTAAATTACACACCTGCTTATAAAGTACTTTCACACTACGTGGTTACTTGACACTAAGCACATTAAATTGTGTGCTGCAGGTTTCTATCTCAGAAATCCTTCAAGGTTTACAAATATCCGTCACACTCGAAATGTATTTGTATGTTGAGTGTACAGAAAGAAAGGACATGTATCAGTGGTGATTTTATGTGGCTTTTCTGTGGAAGATCTTCTGAGGTGACATCTCCAATAATGGCCAATGCGGATTACTACTATTTTAGGAGTACTACTTTTATCTCTGGTGTATTTACAATGTGACTATACTGTATGTGACTAAAAATGTTTCACAAATATACAACAATGATATTGGACTGAATGTACCTCTGTAAGAAAGGGGAAAGAATGAAGGAAATGGACAAAAGCTGACTTGTGAGTTGGCACTCGCTCGTTTCAAGGTCAGTAATGCTGCTTAGTTTGAACAACCACTTTGATTCACTTGTAGTTACTCCTTCAAATTCTGTTACAAGATATATATTTCTAAGAAAAAAGTTGTTGAAAGAACGTCATATTGGCACCCTACGAGAATTTTTGAACAGTAATACGAATTCCTCACATTATGACAAAAAATATGTTTCCGTTTCATTTCAGGCTCAAGTATGGTATAAATGTAAAGTGTTTACTTGTCTGTTTGAGCCACCATACTTCTAAGTGAATGATAATGGTATAAAATGTTGAACGAGAGAGATAGAGTACATCGAGAAACCTCATTAGTACGATGTTGTCCACTACAAATGTGCTCGCTGCGAGATTGAATCAGGGACTATAATCACCAGAGAAAGGTACACCGTACACCGTAAAGTGGAGATAAAAGCTTTCAATTTAACGTCCCACAAATATGCCCCTTACTCAAAGCAGAAAGTGGGAGAGAACCGAGACAACTCACGGGTACAAGGTTTGTCCAGTACAAAATCCACACGGCGCGAGCTCTGATCGAATCAAGGATCCCATGCACTGAACCACCGTGTCCCTAACTGAATGATAGTGGAATAAAATGTGGAACGAGAGAGAGAGAGAGTAGATCGATAAAACTCACGGGTACGATGTTGTCCATCACAAATGTACTCGCTTGGAGATCGAATCAAGGACCGTAATTACCAGAGATGAGTACACCGTGACCATTAATGCAGAGAGGAAACCTTTAAGTTTAACGTCTCATAATTATGATCTTTGTGCTAGGAGAAAGCAGGAGGAAATAGAAGAGCCCCGCGAAAACCCACGAGTACAGTGTTTGCTCAGTACAAAGTCCATACGGTGCGAGCTTGATTGAACCAAGGACCCCAAGCACGGAGCCACAGTGCTCCAACTGAATGATAATATAATGAAATGTGCAACCAAAAAGAGATGTCAAACCACAGCAAACATGCAATGATTGATTTTGACACCCAAGAAATGTTTTAATAATGAACAATCGTCCCTATACCTATGTAATATAAATAAATTAAAAGTGTTTATCTCTCGATCTGTCTGTCTGTAATATGTGATCGGGGAACACCAAACATTGAACAATATTTACATGGTAGCATGAAGAAGAAGGTGCGAGGAGATGGAAGAGTCATGAGAAAATCTACGAGTACAGTGTTCGTCCAGTACAAGGTCCGCACGGCGCCAGCTGGGATTGAACCAAAGACCCTAAGCACTGAGCCTCCGTGCTCCAATCGAATGATAATGGAATAAAATGTGGAACCAGAGAGAGAGAGAAATCATCGAGAAAACTCATTGGTGCGATTTCTCTGGATATTTCTGATTCAATCCATTATATCATTTCAAAGAATTTTCGTCATTATACACGTGCTTCAATCAACCCTCCACCTTAACCTAAATGAGATGGAAATAGAGATAGCGGATATGTAAAACGATCGATATTAGTGTCAAATGCATACTTTTCGTGGTCGCTGAGATCAATGGTGAAACACTGAAAGAATATGTATAGAAAACCACGTAGAGATCGTTGGTTCATCAGACAACACACTTGAGGGAAACCATAAACATTCATATGTTTCACTCAAGTGGAACACGAAAAAAGTTCATTATCACAGACGTGAAAAAATCATTTTCAGTACACGTGTTCTACTGAAAATTGATGCTTCTTGTTTGCTCGACAACATAAAATTCTATTGTACGTTTTCCATATAACGAATTGAAATTTATGTGTATATACTGTTTTATAACTACTTCGAATAACAAGATCCATTTGTTTATTATTTTTGGATGAGTACAAATAAACAAAAAAAAGTGGATACTCCTTTCCTTATCATTGTCGATATTGTTATTACTTTTTAAATCTTTTTTTTTGGTTTTAAATACTTAAATATATATACTCTTTTACCTACCCATATATATATATATATATATACATATATATATATATATATATATATATATATATATATATATATATATATATATATATATCCCATTTTACATGCATACTTACATATAATCCTGTTTAAATATTTACATATACGAAAATATTCTTTTTGAGTTACATTAAATATAAGTAGGAATAAAATGTAAAACAAGAAGAGTACACAAGACCTTTATTAACGGCATAGAAAAAGAAGAAGAATATTCGAAATAATATTCGTAATCATGATAACAATAAATTTCATACAATTATAGAACGTAGAAAACTGTACAAAAGATACAATATTGAGGGTACAATGCTAGGAATCCGTGTAGCTCCGGTACGTGCAGATGGAAATTCTTTTGCCGCAATTGAAATAAGTTTACGGGCTCTAATAGATTATTTGTTACGTATTTTGTACCAACATAATAACGTAGGAATAATAATTACAAATAAAAGCGAAAGGAAAGCGTTTCTTATATACGAAGATGGTATCGTGAACTTTCACCATGTACGTAGGCCAAGATCACAAAGGCCTTGGAAACAACATGTTATGAATGCAAGTAAATATGTAAAAGCAAAGCGGGGTATTGTTACAATTAAGAACAGAGGTACACAAAGTTTAGCACGTACAATTTTTGTAGCCATTGGATTAAGAAAACACAAGGGGATAAATCAAACCGAATACAGAAGATCGTATAACAAAAGAAATACTTAATAGAGCAAGAAGCAGCAGACCTGTGTGAAGCGTACTGATGTACACCTCATTCGTGATGGTGGAATTCCTGAAATTCGTGAATTTTAAGAACACTTAGATGAGTATAAAGTTATAGTGTATAGGTGATTTTCAGGAAATGATATTATGTTTGAATCACCACTGAGTAATAACGAGGGAACATCTTTCAATTTTACTTTTTATAAGTAACAATTACATTGAAATTGAAAGCTTGACAGTATGTTTTACCTGTAGTTATTATTGCGGAAGTTGTCATAAGAAATATGAAAAAAAGCATGAATATTTGAAACATTGTACAGCTATATGCTACCGATGTCATCAGAAACGACCAAGTGATTTTAAAGAATGGCATATTACATGCAATGATTGCAATTTAGAATTTTATAGTCAGTCATGCTATGAATATGACAAGTCAGCTCCTTATCAGAACGGATAGTCTTTATGTTCACTTGTGAAATGTGCCCAGTGTTTGAAAATTATGTAGTGAAGAAGAAGGATCTCACGAATGTGGAGAAACGTATTGTAATATTGCTAACTATAGTAATCCTAAACACGAATGTTACATGAAAGTGAATGAAAGATCAAAAAGCCAATGAAACAATTATCATGGAGAAGGAAGCTATGATTGTATGGTATAATATTTATGTACACAAGATACGAAAATAAAAGATGAGGACTCAAACATGTATAAACATATACCTAATGTCTTGGTAAGTCAGCATGTTACCGTTGTTATGAAGATAATAACATAGGAAATGATTATATCTTTTGTGGAAAACGAGATGATATATTAGATGGAGAAAATGTAATAAAAGATTCTCTAACACATCTACAAAAACGATGTCCAAACACTAACAAATTAAATGCGTTGCACACAAATTGAAAGGCTATGATGCACATTTCATCATTAAAGCCATAGTTGGAAAGATGAATTGTACTCCAGAAATGATCACGAATGGGGGGAAAATTCCATTTATTAAATTAGGGAACGTAACCTTCATTGATTCACTAAGCTTTAAGACCATGTCCTTAAGTAAATTAAGTGGTGGGTTTGGTCTTCAATCCTGGAAATAATATTTCCCACACTTTTTCAATGGGAACGGGACGTGGGAACAAGACGTATGAAAGTACACTTCCAAACATTAGGTATTATGGAGCAAATACCATGAATGTAGATGAAAGACTCAAGTTTAGGCAATGGTATACTGAATACCGCAATTACACTTTTAAAATGAAAGAACTTATCGAGTATTGTGAACAGGATGTCGAAGTTTTACGCCAAGCATGTATTTCCTTTATGAATAAATTTTTAGTCAGAAATGATTATAAATCCCTTACTTGAATGTATTACAATCGCTAGTCATGTAAGTTGATGTATCAAAGAAATTTCTTAAAAGAAAATACTATTGGTATGATATCAAAGAACGCTTATCGATGGAGAGGTGTACAATCAATTGATGCAGTAGAATGAATTACTTGAGAAGAAAAAACAAAAAAAGCATTCTAATTACCAATGCTGCACGTACTCAGGAAAAGCGAATTGCATGAATGAAAGTAGATGGTGAATGGACAGCCCCCGATACAGGAAGAATACATGTGCTTGATTACGGATGATGTTTTACTAATGGTTGTATTTGTTTTGCTCCACTAATGATAAAGATAATCCCAAATAGAACATTCCTCCAGACCTCGTGTAGTTTTGGCATAAAGCAACAAATAAGAAAATTCAAAAATGAAAAGAATTTGACTGTGAAGTTCACGAAATATGGAGTTGTGAATTAAAAAAAAAAACACAATGGACATGAAATGAAATAATGAAAAAGTATGTTAGTAATCATCCGTACACTAAGAAAACTCCATTGCATCGTCGTCACGCTTTTAGGTAGGACGTGTTAATACCATACGTTTGCATCGTAAAGCACAAGAGTCTGAAGAAGAAACAGTATGTTACAAAGACGATATTGGCTTCTACCGCTACGTCTCTAGAACTAAGAAATTTCTAATTCGTAACCCCACTATCTATTTGCCTGGAGATTCAAATCCCAGCATTGAAGAAGTAGAAGAATTATTTAGGAATTCTTCATTCAAAAACTGTCTTCCACCCGGTGCTGCCTTATAAATCAAATGATTGATTACGATTTCCACCTTGTCGTGCATGTTGTGATGAATAAAACCAGGAAACTAGTAACCACAGTGAGGAAGACCTAATTCTACGTGGTACTTCGGTAGCAGATGAAGTAAGAAAAGTATTGGAAAAAGGGTACAAAATAATGGATATTCATGAAATTTGAGGTTATGATGTTCGATATGACGAAGAAAAAAGTGGCGGCTTATTTACAAAATACATAAACACCTTTCTGAAAGCAAAAACGGAAGCTAGTGGATGGCAAGCGTGGTGTGAAACAGATGAGCTAAACGAGAAGAACCAACAACAATTTTGTGAAAAAGAAGGAATATGTCTAGATGAAAAGAAAATTAAACATATTCCAGCACTTAAGAGTTTAGTTAAATTAATGTGAAATTCGTTTTCGGGAAGATTTGGTCAACGTGAGAATATGGGGCACGTAAGCATCATTAAGGACCCAAAAAAATTATATGAGAAATTAACATCCCATGATATAGACTTACATCATTTATTTCCAGTAAATTATGACATATTGTATGTATATTGGCAGTACACAGACCAAGTTCTTGTTTCAATGTCAACAGTAAATGTTGTCATAGTCGCACACACAACAGAACAAGCAAGATTCGAATTGTACAAGTATTTAGAACAACTATAAGAAAAAATATTGTATTTTGATACTGCAGGAAAGATCATACTATCGTTTGGATGCACGAAACAAAAGTCTATAAGGTGAATTATAAAAACGACATAGAATTCGAAATTAATATGATTCTCTACCATATGGATGGACTCCTTCCAACAGAAGAAGAAGAAGAGAAATGTAATACGATCCTTTGTAAATATACAGATTAAGAGAGAGTTATCAAATGACGTGGAAACATCCCTTTTCATGTATTGTTGCAGGGCCAAGTGGATGTAGAAAAACTTACTTTGTAATACGATTCCTGTCTAATTTATCACAATTGGTTAATACATCGTTTCGTCATATATATTGGTACTATGCAGAATGGCAAAATCTATACAGAGAAATTTCAACAAAAGTACAACTTATTGAAGGGATACCTCGAACAATAGCCTTTCTACTTAAAGTGGACATAATCTTATTATTATTGATTACTAAATGTGTGAAGTGAGCCGCAATATAGTTGATTTCTTGCAAAGGGATTTCTTTAGAAAGCTTATTTTAATATTTATTACACAAAACGTATTTCATCAGGAAAAATAACCCATGTGGTATGAGTTTGAATTGTTCTTATTTCGTTCTGTTTAAAAATCCAGGAGATGAGTATAAGAGTTATCAGCTAATACCTGAGAATCCAAAATTTCTTCAAGAAACTTTCAACAAAGCAAACAAAATTACCATAAGGATATTTATTTATGGATTTAAAACAGGATACCCCAGAAGAACTTCATTTTCAAACAAATATCTTTCCTGATGACATTTATTATTACGTTTATGTTCCAACGAAATAAGAGAAGAAGAAGAAGAAGAAAATGTGCTTATAATGCTAGTTTTAAACTGTGTTCATTCTGTTAATATGTCTCCAAGGGTAAAACTCGGACATGTTCCTACGCTGAGCAGAGCAAATTCTAAATTACGTAAAGCTATAGTGGCAAATGCATACTCTTCAGTAATTCGTAGGTATGTTGTTAGAATGTTGTTATAATGTATTAAAAGGGAATGTACCTCTTACAAAGACACAGAAAGCAAGATTAAAGCGATAAAAGAGGACGCTTCGACATCTTGTGATAAAGGGAACTCCATCGAAAAGAAGTAGACCATTTATTAGTGCAACAGGGTGGATACCTACATTTATTATTAGCTCTTATTTTACGTTGTGCATTATGAAGTTTACTATTCCGTTAGTACAATGGAGCACGCAAAGAAAATGATTTTAGTTTCACCTGAAACTCTTAATCGTATACAAACCCAAGCATCATCATCATCAGCTATGGAGAAATGTGAATATAGTTTGGGTCTAGTTGTGATGAAGAAAAATTGAATCAATATGATAATGTTCTTCAAAAATATTTACATTTAATACGACAACCAGAGGAGCCTGTGATACTTTCGATTACGTCAGCTAAATCACAAAAAACTTAAGTAGAATAAGAAATATTGTTATCTATACCGAAAATGTTTCGTAAAAGAGCTGAATTCCTACAGCATAGGATGAAGCATAACGATGTTATCACGTGGGATAATCAAGGAACTGTTTATGTCAAAGGTGATAAACTGGAAGGACCTCACATTGTAGATTTAGTTTGTGATGTGTCGCAACCACGGAAACACACTAATCTTCCTGGATACTAATAATTTAGTATTAATCTGGTAATAACACACGTCAAGAACTTATTGGAAGTCCAAAACTTTTGTCGTATATTCCACGACGAACTAAAGCATCACCATCAAAGGAAAAAAAAATACCTCTCGAATCGTTTATAGAAGTAGACGAAGAAAAATCAGAAGAAGAAGGATGAGGAGGAGGAGGACGAGGAGAAAGGAAAAAGTACTATATCCTATAAGCAAAAAGAAAAGTGCGTGTAAACGTCCAGTATGGTCAAGATGGAAACCTTAAACAAACATTTAAGCAAAAATTACTACAAAACCTTCACATCCTGCTTCGTTTTCAACTGCTAATAAACTGTGGATAGCTACAAGGAGGATGATTCCTATACGCTGTATAAGAAAATGGTTCCCGAAACAGTCAACATATGTGTTACACAAACCAGTACGTTGCCGTTTTAAAAGGAGATTTATATGTAGTGACTAACATCGATGATGAGTGGGAAAGTGATATTAATGTTCTTCAATCTCTCCATGAATTTAATGACGGATATCGTTATATTCTTACAGTGATAGATGTTGTCAGTTGATATGAATGGGTTCCGCCATTAAAATCTAAAAGTACAAATGATGGTTAAGAGAATTAAAAATTGTTTTCAAAGACAGAAAACCAATTACATTCCGAACAGATCTGGTGATACGGATGGCCATTCACGAGTAAAATCTAGTAAGTTGAACTTAGGAGGAAGTGATATAAGAGGACATGAACGGAATGAGGAAGTTAACATTAAAGTGATAGAAAATCTATTCTGAATTCCAAATCAGAGGTTTACGTCAGGTGATAGCGGTGGCCAGTCTCATATTAATAATGAGAAACTTAGATCAGGCGATATGACTGACTTATTTTCAAGTCGGTATGTGTCACATAACTTTAGTGACCGGAATGATGGCACCCAATCTCAGGTCGAAGGGTTCACATCTGGAGATCAAGGTGTCCAATTCACAGAATCTGATGTAAGGTTGCGAACAGGGCATCTGGAGGACCAGTTTCATAAATTAAAAAATGGATCCTTAAGAGATAATTTTCAGGATGAAACATTTAATCACATTGATGGGTTTAAATCAGGAGACGTGGTGAACCATTCTACTGGATGTCAGAATTTAACACCAGGAACTATGGGAGATCGTATGACAAGACAATGTGAACGGTTAAAGTTACAAGAGACATTTATTTCTTCGGATCAGGGTTTAAATGGATTTATGTCTGTGAATAGGGATGGACATTTGGAAAAACTTGGTGTCCTTTAACATCTGGAGGTCTGGATGACCATGTTCCAGGATTAGATATACCTAGTGCATCTGGTGACTCGGTTGGCCAATGGATTAAAATCGATGAGCCTATTAGATCGATTGACAAGGGTGACCAAAACAATTTAAAGATTAATATAGTGAGTTCTAAGAGAAATTTCGCTTCCAATTTAGCAATTAGTGAGGTGCATCATGTTGTTTGTACAGATAAACAACAATTTTCGAATAATAAATCTGATATTTCGGATATTAATGAACAATTTTCTCATCCATTGAATGGATTATTGCCCAAGATGAATGGACCTTACTGAGGAATGGGTGTACCACTTGGGTTAGATTGGGAGAGGGAGGTTACATGGTAAGTTCAACAGGCATGGTGGATTCGGTCCTCGTGCTCAGTCACCAGCACACTAGAAGGGTTGGAAACTCCTCTGTGGAAAAATATCATACACATAAATTTTAATAATCATACTTCCTAAAATCCTGAATTAACACATTTTTTCTCTATTTTGTACGAATTAGTAAAACTAAACTTACATTTGATAAAGGATTCAAGCAAAACTGTAATTGGTATATATTTAGATATCCTCCTATTTATGAAATAGAAAATTTAAACAAGGAACCAGTGAATGGATTACTTTATAGAGATAAATTGCAACCTGTGACGTTATCAAAAACGTTTTAAATAGATAAAATCATACGCACAAGAAACATTGTAGCGGAAAATAATATCTTGTTCATTGGAAATGATATCCTTCTTCCATTCCTGGATACATGCATCACTCGTAAAGAAGATCAAGAAGTACAATGGAACCTGAGGAAACTTTTACGTTACGCTTTCCAGTAATAGTTCTATGCAATATTTTCCTGATAACACCTTAACATCATACACTACAAAACTTCATCAACGAATGGAATTCCGTGAAAAGTAGAAAGTTACTATTGTTGAAAATCATTATACTCGTTCAATTTTAAATATTAATGAACGAGATAATAATACTTTAACAATACTGCAGAAAATGATGAATGGAAATTTCTAACTATTGCTGTGCGTTATTATACTGATATTTCACAGCTGATAAAGAAAATTAATATTTACAATAGATTCACAAATTTACTTTTTACCTACGTTCGTGAAAGTATTACCTGCTTTATACGACGTCTTCATAAAGACTTAGTTTGCACGTTGCATTATCACCAAGTATTAGTGCGATGTTGGGATTTGATCCAAACGTCGATTTAAAGAGTACGAAACAATTCAAAAGAATTCCAAATTAACATTTAAGACTCCCATCTATAATGTATATGGTCATACAATTCAATCCGTATTTGTTGGAGATACAGTAGCACCATTCTTATGTATCACAAATATGAATTCTGTGAATCATACATTTCTAACTAGTGCTATAGAAATATTTAGTCTTCCACATTATTTGCCTATAGAACATACTTCATCATAATGACTTTCTTGCATCATCAATCTTGCGAGTTTGAAAAAATTGAACTAGATACTTTTTTTCTACAAAACCAACGCAAACCAGTATATTAGGTATTAATGTTGTTACATATAAACCAATCAGTTCACTAGCTCATAATGGACATATAGAAGTTGTCATCCCAGGAAGAAGTGGTGAATACATAGATCTACCACATACTCTCCTTTACATTGAAGCTCAAATCATTAAGACTGATGGACCAGCATTTTGTGAAAGTGATAATGTTGTGGCTTCTATCAATGATTTTTGAAATTCTATTTTCAGTGCAGTGGAAGTGTTTTTAAATAACAAATTGATTTCATTTCCATCTCATAATCATCCATATCGATCATACATCGAAAAACTGTTAAAGTATGATAATTCTGGTAAAAACACTCATCTTCGATGTGCATTATAGTTTCAAGATACTGGTGGATAAATGAATGCAACATCTATTGGTAATAGAGGACTTCAACAACGTTATGAATTAACAAAACTCAGTGCAAATTCGACATACTTGGACATCTTCATTGTGATTTTTTAACCAGGATAAACTTTTATTCCAAGGAATAGAATTAAGCATCAAGTTAATTAATGCAAAGCCAAACTTTTGCCTCATCGCTAGTGATTCGTCCGTTGAGGCTAAAGTGAATATTTTAGACGCTGCTTTAGATATTAAAATGGCTGATTTAGTACTACAACAAAACTAGCACATAACAAGGTTCTACAACCTACAACTATCCTCTCAAAGAGTGTAAATGGAGACATTCGTCATTCCAAAGATTCTTCAATCAAAAACAATCGATACTTTGTTTATGGGAGTATTACCAACTGGAGTGATTGTAGCGTTTACTCAAAATGATGCCTATGCAGGAACGATAATTTCGAATCTATTTCATTTCAAACATTTTGACTCCAAATTCTTTTCATTATCTTTGATGGAAAACCTGTAGCTTCAAAACCTTTACAACCAAATTTCGAAAACAAGCTATATGCTTCTTCATATCATACCGTATTCTGTGGATCAGGTAGTCGCTTTTCCAAACATGGCAACAACATTCCTCGCTTTGACTTTCCTCAATGATAGATTATATTTGTTTTCGACAATATGCAAGATGGAGAAGCTAGCGCTGTGCAACATTGGAATCTAATAAAAGACGGCGTGATCGTCTGGAAGTTCATTTTAAGAACCCTCTACCAGCACCTGTTTCATGTATCACATATGGCGAGTTCCAGTCACTCTTACAAGTAGATCATCAAAGGAACATCATCATTAATGCTTAAAGGTACGACATTATTATTTAAATACCGCAACATAGATTCTATCTATGTACATGTCTGCATTGTTATACATGATGCACTCTACACTAGAATTAATATATGCACTTCAAATATATTCTTTATTTCAAAATCATTACGCTGACGTATTTGCCTCCAATTGCCATTACATGTCCGGTTACCTGCAGCTATCATCATAAATGCAAATCCAGCTCGTAAAATCGGTACCCATTTGTTATCCGTAGATATCCGTGCTGACTATTTCGATACATTTGGATTTCCTCCATATGTTAATTCATATATTAATGCAACATATTCAATTTCTACGTAGAAATTCACGTTCATATAAATTTAATAATGCACAAATTTAAAGTGTGAAATCGTCACTATATGGACATTATTCATAACTATTACTTTGCTTCAAGGCTAAAGGAAAATCCTTAAATGATTTTCTTCATACTCTCTCATCAACACCCGAAAAATGTCTTCGATTATTCTATCTCTTACTGTAGGTAATCTTTTCTCCTTGTTGTTTTCTTTTGTATACATATTATCATATCTTCATTATTATGACTGTTATTTCTTTTTCGGTTGTTTTGGATAGTTATTCTTAACTTTTTCGTTTCTTATTGTTATAGATAAAATAAACCTTAAATTTTATATATTACTGCAGATAGTCACTTCTCCTTCTTTGTCAAAACGTGTTTTCTATACACATTATCATTTCTTCGTTTGTTTTGTATACTTTTTATGTGTTCACGATTACAAATAAAATACATTTTAAGTTATGTGTTTCCTTTTTTCATTTCAGAGGATAAAAATTGGCAGTATTTGTATGGGCAGCATCATTGTACAATATGACCTCTATCAACGTTCCATCATCATCATTATCTTCATCATAGGAAACTTTTTTCAATATGAAACTATCAAGTGCACACTTAAAGACTATTATTATACTGTGTGTGCAAAAAGTGTCTTGTTTTAAATAATTTACTCAGTAAACATGAAGAAAGAACTGTTTAAACATGATTTCTTAAAAAAAGAAGAACTATACTTACCATCGTTTTTACTTGTGTAAATATTATCATCATAAATAGTGTGTATTCTTTTTGTCTTCGAAACCAAATCTTTTTTTATTATTTTCTTCAATTTCCTAATACATATGTTTTATGATCGGGTCTAGGTCAAAACCCCCACAGCCAAATCCCCCACACTCAAGAAATGTCAAAACGCCCACACGATCGGTCATAACTCCCACACAAATGGACAAATCCCCCAAACGCACAAACGGTCAAAACCCCCACACTCAAGAAATGTCAAAACGCCCACAGGATCGGTCATAACTCCCACACAAATGGATAAATCTCCCAAACGCACGAACGGTCAAAACCCCCACAGCCAAAACCCCCACACTCAAGAAATGCCAAAACGCCCACACGATCGGTCATAACTCCCACACAAATGGACAAATCTCCCAAACGCACGAACGGTCAAAACCCTCACAGCCAAACCCCCCCACACTCAAGAAATGTCAAAACGCCCACAAAATCGGTCAAAACTCCCACACAAATGGACAAAACTCCCACACATAGCAACGGTCACCATCCCCGCATAAATTTACAAAACCCCAACACAAATAGACAAAACTCCCACATGCAGAAATTGTCACAACTGCCACACAAATGGACAAAACCCCCACACAATCGGACAAATCCCCCACACTCTGAAATTATCGTGATTGCACGTCTTTGTTACGGCTCTTTACGACGCCCACTTTAGTGTTTCTGTCATTGCAAAACAGTGCAAGAAGAATACTTGCAACATCAGTTTAAGAGGAATAAAAAATATTATAATGAAGTACAAGGGTAAGACATACAACCAGGATCATTTCAGAGTGTAGGAGATTTGACCGATTGTGTGGGGGTTTCGTCCATTTGTGTGGCAGTTGTGACAATTTCTGCATGTGGGAGTTTTGTCCATTTGTGTGGGGGTTTTGTCCATTTATGTGGGGATTGTGACCGTTACTATGTGTGACTGTTTTGTCCATTTGTGTGGGAGTTATGACCGTTGGAGGTTATGACCAATTACCAGTGTGGGGGTTTTGGCTGTGGTGGTTATGACCGTTCGTATATTTGGGAGATTTGTCCATTTGTGTGGGGGTTATGACCGATCGTGTGGGCGTTTTGACATTTCTTGAGTGTGGAGGTTTTGGCTGTGGGGGTTATGACCGTTCGTGCGTTTGTGAGAGTTGTCCATTTGTGTGGCGGTTATGACCGTTTGTGTGGGCATTTTGACATTTCTTGAGTGTGGGTGTTTTGGCTGTGGGGGTTTTGACCGGTTCCCTTTTGATCATTTATGTAATTAGATACATATATCATAAAACATATTTTGCACCTTTTTAAACTCATTGAGTTAAATAATTTCATACTGTTTGTTCTTTAAAAAATCAGGAACTGATTTTTTAATTAATGATGTAATCATATAACTAATACTCTTAATAATAACAATTATTATTATTATTATAAGGGATTCAAATACTTAAACAGTTATTCTCTCAAAGAAGTAAACCAAGTATGTGATTTCAATATTATTATTATTATTATGATAAGACTTTGTTTTAAAATTCAATATTAATTATTTTACTGTTTTTTTTTTCAAAATAAAAAGGCCTATCGTACTTAAGACAGTTCTATAATAATAATGAATTCAAATACAAACTTTATCTTTTTATTTATCAAGCATTTCAAGTATGTGAATTATTTATATTTATACATAATACTCATAGTATAGAAGGAAAAATGTGATAGGATTTTCTTATCACAAAAACATTAGTACACTAATAAAAACTATCCTATAATATTGAAGTGTATGAAACGAATACGAAACATACATGTTTTTCTAAATAAAAACATTTCACTTTCACTACATATTATTATTATTAAATTCGTTACTACACTTTTCAGTTTAAATCGATTTTCTTCTTTATGAACAGAAATCTACTTCGTCGATACCCTCCGAAGATTGAGTATCGGTTTCCCAT
Organism: Thermobia domestica; assembly: GCF_964235325.1. Lineage (NCBI taxonomy): Eukaryota > Metazoa > Arthropoda > Insecta > Zygentoma > Lepismatidae > Thermobia > Thermobia domestica. The sequence goes on from NC_137461.1 coordinate 76,109,823, forward strand.
ACCATGGCTGTGTTTGTACACTATCAAATAAATCAGCCATAATTGAATCTATGAGTTTTTGTTTGCAAAATACTTTTATTTCCGATTTTTGTCTTTTACCATCAACGTCTACATCACTGTTCTTATCAAGAGACAAACTTGGAAAACTTATGTTCATTCCATTAATAATACTTTGTTCAGCCATACATGTACCAGTCCTCTGCATGTAAGACACTGTGATAGTACATGATTGAGAATAGTATCTGAACACAAGTCAAAATGTTCACGTACCAAAACACTCCAATCTTTACTGCTTTTGACAAAATGTTTAATACATGGTAATATTTCCAAGAAATAATTCCAATCACTTGAAGTTAAGTACACAGTAGTTTGAGAAGCAAGAAGTGTTTCTTTCTTCTTTATCATCACTAATTTTTCACCCATTAGTTTTCGCACCACCAGTTCGTTTTCTCGTCCAAGATATTTTATGAATGCAATTTCCACTTGAGAATTTAAATAGTCCGAAACAGACGGGGTCAAATGTACAAGTTTCTCGCACTCTGCCAAATTTAACTTTACTCCAAACACAAGTCCTTTTCCAACACAAATCACTGACTCGAATGTATCACTATCCGGTCCAACACAAATTAATTTGGTTTTCATTGAATTAAGTCCATATTCAAGATTTAACAAGTACTCTTTGTTAGTAGCCGTAGTTGAGCCATAGTAGCCATAGCACAGGCACTAAAAGACATGTTACTTCAGTGGCTGATAAACACAGAATAACGGCACTATGTATACAAATGACTGTTCATGCATGAACGGGAGAACGAAGACGAAAATCTACTTTTGATCTTGTTTATACATGCCACCATACACTTACGATGATATCAATTACCAGTTAAAATAATCTTCATTCCTCTATATGTTAAACAGATATATCCACTTTGTAAATACGTCATTAATGCACCATTATCTGCTTAGAAGTTTTCAGTACAACGTCCTGGTAAAGTCACTTTTCCCATCATTCAAATGTTACTCATCCCTTTCTGCCATATATCACAGTGTATTTAGATCACAGTTTACAATAAGAAATTGTACGGCAATCTCCAAATATCGCATTTTTTGTAAATGAACCAATGATGGCATATTAGGCTTATCTAATAAATTCATTGACGATGATATATTTTATTTGACGTTTCTTCCTTCCCAACAGCTGCCAATAGAAATATATACACAATCACACAACGTGTACTCTCTACGCTAAGTTATCGACGTCACCATTCTACCATTACATTCTACTTTTCATTACATGCTCCTCAGCTATTTACTTAAGACCTGGGAACTAATAATGTGCACAGTAACGGCGAATGTCATGTTTCACCTTCTGTATACAGGCATTTCCGAGGGAATAGGACCCAGGCTAAATTTCGATGCTACTGTTGCTGCAATCTCATCCCACATTTTCAAGAAAATCATGAAATACGATATTTACCTTAGCACCTAAGACCAATTCGATCAAAGTACACATTTCGCAGTCTGCTCCATTGAACACATACATCTTCTTAGGGGCAGAGCAGGGTATCCAAAATAATTAGACACTACACAATGAGAAAAAGAAGAAGAAGAATGCAACATATTTCATTTTGTTTATACAGCCGGTAGGCATCCAAGACCATGAACATATGTTTACCACCTATCGCCGAGGATAGTTCCCTAGGGAAACTTTCCCACGGGGGGATGTACACCCGGACCTCTACTGAGAAATATGTGTATTCTTAATTAGACATTTAAAAATACGCCAGAATCAAAATATGACATACCATAAAAACAATGCTGTAAAATCGAATTTATGATTGTATTGCGTTCAGTGAGAGTAATTAATACTTAATGTGATATCGTACGAGAATTTGTACGCAATAGGCGAGGTGTTAATTGAGACTTCTTTGATTTTCCGAGGGAATGAATCGCAATGCGATTGATCATAATTGGTTGATAGCTCTCTCGAGTAATTAAGACCTATACTTTTCGTGAGAGGAGAAATGTCTGAAACCAAGCCTCAGTAATAGGCATAGCTGAACATACAGTAGGATTGTCACACCTAATGTGATACTGTACACCTAATGTGCTAATAAAGCACGTAATACAGTCTACATGTTTATCTAACTCTATGTTAAATTCCAGAAGATGCGTATACGTGGGCTCAGCACCAACAGTAGAGTTCTGACAAAAATGGGTATACGCGGTATATGACTTTACATGTTTCTTTGTGCTAATGTACTAATATTTACCAAGGAAGCTTAGTAAAGGATGACTCAATTTGAATAAAATTTTGCATACATCTACAACATCGTAATATAATCTACACGTATTTTTATTTATCTCGGCAATGGTGTGTGTTTTAAGGGTAGAAATTTTTCTTCGAACGTTAAGGGCAATCTCCGAACATAGAGAGAAAACAATCATTTAATGTAGAAGGAAACACTGCCAGAAGGGTTTCAGGACAGCTGATATGAACCTGATGTCACATTACAAAATTCAAATCCAATCCATTATGGTGATTACAATTACAAAAATCTTTTGGTTTGAAATTGTCTGCAGCAAACCTAAAATAATTTTATTGGCAAGTTTTACCGTGAGAAGGTTGCAGACCGATTTGAAACCCCTTTCTATATTTATTTTAACTGGATATTTAATGAAGTTTAATCTCTGAATTTCTCGCTGTTTTCTATGCTTATTACAGTGAGTCTCCCTGCCTCTCACTAGCTGTGATAACTCTTTATAGTGATTTAAAATATATTTGTGCCACATGTTAAATGATAAAGAACACAATAGGTGCTAATTTGGGAAAGTGGTTTAATTTCGATAATACAAATTATTTGAACTATAATTCTGATGCCCGAAATTGTCTTTACTTTTTTTACGTTAGACTGGATTGTTGAATGTAATAGTGAGGTTAAGAGCAGGATCACAATTTCGATTCGATTTTATAACGACCAATTAAGTTTAAGATACGATTGGGTGCGTATTGTAATGAAAAACAATATACTCCGCTTCATGGGTAATATCAGTTGGTACAGTTATCTGGCGTTAGAGTTTCGCAGTGGGTAGAATTAAAAGGTAATCAAATGCCGTGTTGTGGAATGTCGTGGCATTCCGAATATGAAAAGCGAGGGGATTCATTTCATAGGATACCCTGAATAGTGAGGGTCGAGAGGACTTACTATAAATAAGCTAATAGTGAGAAACGCAGTAACACACATTATTTAGCATTCCGTTAAAATTAGTAGAGTAAAGGGTTTCAAATTGGTCTGCAACCTTCTCGCAATAACCACTATTATCTAGAATTGTTCATGTCTAACTGCAGACCATTTTATACCAAAGGCTTTTGTAATTGTAACCTTCATATTAGATCCACCATTGCGATTTTTGTAATGTTGACATCACATTCTGATTCATCTTTCCTGAAACTGCCTTGCAGTATGGTTACTTAAGGTTTCGTCTCCATGAAATGACTGTTTAATGTTTATGCTATACTTGAAGTGTGGTTTTATCCTTAAACATGTACCGAAGCCGAAATACTGTAATACCTCTCTAATATTTTTCGATGTTCTAGGACTATACTACTTTTCATAAAAATCGGTGGGCTACACTTCCGTAAATCTGCTTGTAAGCTGCTATTCACTCGCCAACAATCTGCAGTGAACTCAACATTGGCACAACCAATCAAAGAATGCATATATTGAGAGAGAGAAAGAGTTATTAACATATCAAAATATGGACCATAAATCCATGGCAGCATTGAATTGAGTGAGAGAAATTAATATAGTATGTAATAGCCTATGTGTTTGTTGAGCAAAATGAGACTTCTCCGAATTTTAGAGGGTATGAATCGCAATGCCATTAACCCATTAACGCCGAAATTATTTTTTGTTTTTATTTTCGGTGAAATTTGTAATTTTGAGTTATTTAGGTGTAAAGACCATTTATGAGAAATTTTGAGTTCGTTACGTAAGCGGTTTTGTTGAGGTGCCCCGTGATCATATGAACACGCTAGGCGTTTAAGAACTTTCGTTTATCATGATTAAGTGGATGCCCTGTTAAATTATTAACACATATGCAAAAGAAAGGAGACATTTATTGTCTTAGAAATTGTTACACTTTAGAAGACAAAACTAAACACAATATTTGGACTATTGAATTGTCAGGTTATGGAGCCCAATATCTATGGAACTTTATGGAAATTGAAGAAAATGGTAGGCGTACAAACCTATGCTACATTTGAAACATTTCGTAGGTACTGTGTTTGAACACAGTGTACTTGCACAACGTTTACGCTTAGACCGAACCACTAAGTGGTTTCTCCCATAAAGACAAACGTCATCCCTTACATGGTGTTGTTGACTGCTGGACTCAGAAATATCTGGAAGCCCTGCATCTAATCGAATGGCTTTATAATTTTGCAAATAAGTTTGTACAATATGTCTTGCAAATTCTAAGTGTGAGATGCCTGTTCTGGCTTTTCTCAACATTAGCCATGCAATTCCTGTGATACATCAATCATCCAAGAGAAAGGCGTCCCCCCACCACATTTTGGACTAGATTCTTATTCTATAATATGAGATGTCCTGGCCCATTTGATCAGTAAGTTTCATGTGCTTGCTAATATTCTCCGAATTCATACGAATGAGTACTTTCTATTTTCATTTTGGAAATTTTGCTCATTAAAAACAGGCTGATCCCCGTTACACGTAACGCAGTTGTAACGACAGAGTTGTCACATCATCTTCAACAAGTCGAGTATTATATGTAAAAACAATTTCAGCATGACTGGTAAGTTGGCGCCCTGTAATTTTGTACATTTCCATCCTCCTTTCCCGAATCTTCATGCGAAAAGAAATTAGATTTCGGAGGTTCAACATGTCTTGCATGTCATGCACGTCATCCGATTCTAAAATATCAAGAATTTGTTGAAGTGAAAGACCTCTGTATCTAAAGGGAAAACCAGACAATTAGAAGTAACAGGAGTTGCAAAAGTCATTTCAGATAATAATAATAATAATAATAATAATAATCATAATAATAATAATAATAATAATAATAATAATAATAATAATAATAATAATAATAATAATAATAATAATAATAAAGTAAAAAGAATAGAATAAATCAACTGAAAGCATGAACAAACTGTTCTAAATTGATGTACCTGCGAAATTTTACTGTATAATTGACGCCTATACGTACGTACGTAAGAGAGAAGAAGCTACTTAAACGCCTTGCGTATTCATATGATCACACTGATGGAAAACGTCAATGGCCATGACCCAAATATTTTCAGATGTCTGAAATGTAATCTGTAACAACTTTTGACATCTCTAAAACATAAGCCAGCCGAAAATGATTTGAAAGGATAAGATATAAGATTGTTTTTTAATGCTTACTGCGAGGACGATGACATTTTTCTTGTATTTCTGGCGTGTTGCGGATATTTGTACCTCTAGGTTACATTCACGCCGCAATTTGGAATTTGTTTTGTCTGAATATCGTTAACAGAACCTTCTCCTAGTAGTCAACACACAAAGCGTAAAGAAACCACTGAAAGTGTGTTATACAAGGCTTATTTTCATAAATACTAGCTGCTGTGATCATATGATCACGCACGGCTGTGCGCATTCTACCAAGACCAACGATGTTCAAGACAATAAAGGTATACACATTTCATGACAAGATAAATAACAGAAACTAATCCTAAGTAACAGGGATAGACGAACGTACAATAAGATTGTCACAATATAATGTACACCAAATTTTACTTAGCTGATTATAAAATTTAATCAGCATTTGGATCAAACTGTGTGTGAGGTCCCACAATAGCTGTATACAGAGTTGAGCATCCCCAGTAGAGATCTGATTTAACAAACTTGGAAAGATTCTAACAGAATATGTAATGGGGCTGTTCCAAGTAACTAATACGATACGCTGAGTCATAGATACTTTTAGTTCTAAGGCCGTGATTATGTATGGCTAAAACTCAAAGAGATGTTTCTTTCTGAAGCTTCTTGTTACTTCTGTTATCAGGATGAAGTTCACCACTTCCACTATCCGCCTTGCTCAACAACTAAATATTCTTAAATATTTATGACCAATTTTCGAACAGTGAATCAGGTATAGATTTTGCTCTATCATCACTGAAAACGTTTCATTATCTCTCCGTTAACCGCTCATGAGTTACATGTCTCAACGTCACGACAAGTTATGTTTTCTTAAAGTGGTCAAACGCCATATTAATCAAATAAGATTTATAGTTTATATGTAGATTTTTCAATAATGTAACCAACTTACTGAAATTGAATTGTATCATAACAGATTAATACGACTAGGAAGATGGACGCCCACGAAGGGAAGAGAGTACAACTTCCACTAGTGGATTTTTGCCGAAGATTAACATTTATAGGTTCTTCTGGCGACAAATCAACATTCAAATAAATGACTAGGAGCAACAAAATTTAGTTCAGACCATCCCCAAGGTTTTAACCTACTACCATCCCCAGTGCTGTGTTTTGTATTTTATTCGGTAATGATTATATTGAGCGTGCTGAATGCAATGCAAAGGATTTGAATGATAACACTGGTCGGTTAAATGAAACTTTTTTTTTCGCTCCCACGAACAAAAATAGGTGATTCCTATAGGTTTCGAGCTTCTGAAATCGAATCCGTAACCCATTTTCCTCCAGGGCGTACAAGTTTTCAGGGAGGAAGGGGGTGTTTTATATCCGCGCAAAGATGCTATTCTCCATCAAATAATTTGCACATTATTATTTAAATGTCAATATAAATTATGCAGCTAAAACTGCATAAAAAGTTAATTGTTAACAGTTACGTGCCACTTAGTTTTCTTACCACTATTGTAATTACTACAGAATGTCTCGCGTGTCACATTCCAATAGAAGTATGCCAGCATGTACACACTCCATTTACCACTGTAGCTCCTCCCCATAGCAGCTATTTGCTGGTGAAACCTTTCCCTTTGTTTGTCAGAGACCACCCCCAAGCTGCACATTTCAGGGAAAAAGTCAATTTGGCAATGCAGAGAGTGTAAATTTAGGGACATGTTACATCCCATGTTACGAAATAAAATAATTAACCTGCGCACAATGTCTTTGTAATGAGGTGACTTATGATTCCCTAGAAAGTTACTGCACACTTCACGAAAGGCTTCCCAAACCTCACTTTCCACTTCATTAAGCTTAGAAGAATATGTAGTATCCTTAAAATGTCTGATTTGAGGTCCAGTAGAAACACCTTCGTTCACATTTGCATCGCTGGGTCTTGTGAATAGTTTTCTGAGATGATTAAATGCTTTAGACAAAAGGTGGCCGAGGAATGATCGCAAGTTGATTACGAAACCTTTCTCTGTCAATCAAGCCTAGGTTTTAGTGTATGCAGTGTGGAACGACAATAAATCTTTGCAACCCAAGGGGAGGGGGTACGTTTCCGGGGCGTCGTGATCTAGAGAAAAGAATGTTCCTGGGATATAGCCTAGTAAGAGTTCTTGGATTAAGGAAAATTCAGAATTATGTACTCCAAACACGAAAACACATATTAAATACGAAAAATACGATTTTTCTGTCAATTATGGTACTCGCTAAAAAAAAACGTACGTGCTGGAACCTTCTCCATGATATATACGTAATCAGCGTCTCGAAATCTATCCGGTACAACCTTTCACTCTCGTTTGAGGATTTTCATGGCGACTAATGTAATATCTTTCAGTTGAATTGAAAACATAATTTCGCTCTTTCTGGTTGCTTTTGCAGACGTGGTGCTGATAACAATGAAGTTTTGTTTTATTGATTTTCGTTGTACCAATCGAACTGACATCGAAGCTAGACTTTCAATAACACAGTTTTTCTAATATAAGAAGACTTCGTTCTTCAAGGCGAGCTGGAATGATAAAATTTCAGTAATTTTTATTTTTAAATTAATAATAATAATAATAATAATAATAATAATAATAATAATAATAATAATAATAATAGTAAATGAACAGAATCTTGCAGGCTTGGAATTAAACTTTCATTATTATACCACATTTTCAAACACTGACACTATCAGTGCGGAACAACGTTTGTTAATACAACACTGCTATATATCTACGCTATTAGCGAGAAAATTATCGCAATGAGAAAGCTGGCAATATCTCCTTATCTTTCCAACCGCTTGTAACTGTTGTAACTGTGAGGAAAGTATCATACCACTGAGGATGCCGATTTTGCATAAACAATGCTCGCTGATTAAGTAACTCCTTGCACTGAAATGATAAGTCTAGCTCGTCATGGCCTCCCGGTGCCAAATGTCAATCAACTATGAGCTAGAGTCGTCATAAACTTTAATCTATTATAGTATAACATAGGGGTACTATATTTGATGTTTTGAAAGTTATATAATGATCAACCATCTATAATACACTTTTATAACTTATACTTCAATTAACAGAATTCAGAAAGTAAATCGTAGTGGAAGGCGTTAAAGCATTGACAGGAATCTGGGTTCATTGCTATCTGGAGTCAAAGACTTTCGCTTTTCTTTTTTTTCTTAACCTCTCTTAGTGGTATATTGTTCACAATGGACATAGAACTATTCTTTTAACACTAGAAGCTGTCAATTTCGCCGTTTTTTCTTACTTTTCCCATGCCCTTCCCTAAACATTTCACGTAAAATTCTGGAAGTCCCGGGCTTTTTTTATCATTAGTAGAGTAGACTATGTGTAATATTTGTGGAGACTGTCACATCATTAGTCGGGGGTGCTATGTCGCTATACCCCCAGAAGGACCAAGCGGTTATTTTGGCCGCTTGCTTATGCTGACAATGAAAACATATTTTATTTGAATTAATGGTTCGTAATCTCGTTGCGACTGTGGTGTTTGAAGTCATAGTTATTGGAATAACACCTGCTCACCCACCCGCACATTATATACCTAATGTGTGTTTTGTAGTTATGGTAAAGAAGACTACCATCTATATTTCAAGATACAATGAAGCATTGATCACTAGAGAGAATACCAAAAATATAATAATTGTACTTTATTTGGTACAATGAGCCCAATCGAAAGGAAGTTACAAAAGGAAAAATCTAACCAAAAAAATATGGAATTGTATACCACTGACATTTGCAAAGGCAGAGGCAACAAAACATTGCAGTATACCGATACAAAAGGAACAAGAGTGTATCCATTTTCAGTAGTACGCATAAGGCAGTTCGTGTATCACAAGATAAGAAGAAACCTGACACTCTACTTTATTACAACAAAACAAAATTTGTTACCGATGTCGTTGAACAGATGCTTAGGAAATGCTGTGTAAAATCTCCCCGCAGTAGGTGGCCGGTTCATGTTTTTTATAATGTGAATGGTATAGCATATCACAATTTTTGGATTCTTTCTAAGGAAGTAACGAAAATATATATAAGCAGAAGACAATTCCTCAGACACTTCGAAGAATATTCGACTAAAACTGAGGGTGTACAGGATGAGAGTGACAGTTTCTCGGATGATGAAGAGCAACCATACTTCAAGAAGAGAAAATAATGCCAAGTTCTGCTATATAGACCTATTGGCATTAATACCATTGTGCAAGGTGTGTAAGAAGTAGGAAGTGTGTCGGTAAAATCAGGAGACAAGTGTTTCGTAAAAGTGTGTTTCTTATTGAGTGTTTCATTTGGAATAAAGACTAAGAGAGAAAAGATTGAATTATGTGTAAACAGTTTTCGTATAAAATATAAAACTTATTTTCATCACTACGCAGTAAATATTCTGTGATGAAAGTATGTATTTCAAAAATAATACAAAATTTTTATTTATTTTTTAGCTTGCCGGGGCTAGCCATCCGCTCGAGGATTACGCCCTCCATGGGAAAAGGGAAGTAAAGTAAAGGGACAGGTGGAAAGGAATGGGAGATTGGCTATGGAATATTCAATATTGTCATATAACTTTATTTTTAAATAAATTTATATATATTAGGACATTACGATCTTTACGATCGTAATCATGTGTAGAGGAGAGGAAACTGCACAATGAATTATATACAATAGTGAAAGTATTGTAGTTAGGTTGCATGACAATGAGCGGATGAGTGAGATAGTGATGAGATGAGGTGCAGTTAGACGACACAACACATAGGATAGTGTTAATGGACAGATGCCGATTATTCTTCTCGCTTGGGGGCTACTCCAAGCATTAATGATGGACGGTGGGAAGCCCTGTTAGTGACAGAGGAGTTACTGTGCAGAAGATGAGGGTATGATATGCGATGGAGGGTGATCGAGAAGAAATGGTCGGGTAAGTGGAAGATCTGGATGATTTGGTGGTAAGGAATAATGATACATCGTGAAGAGAAGAGAGAGGGCGGAATGAGTGATGAGGTGAGCGATATCAAAATTGGTGTGAGCATTGATTGTATCTACGAGGAGTGGATGATGAGAAGTGAGGCGTTGCTGGAAGTATCGGAATCGGAGTTTCTGTAAATGGAACCAAATGTGGGGAAAAGTCATGCGATCATAGAGCTCGGCAGTAGGACTGGGAAGTTTGATTCTGTATGCAATTCTAAGTGCGTGATGTTCGAGAACTTTAATTTCTCGATAATATAAGAGGGGTGCCGAGACCCAAGCAGGATGTCCATAAGTAAGCACCGGTCGAGGAAAGAATTTATAAGTGTTTAAGAGCAGCTCCGCAGAAAGACACCAAGTGGTGCCAGTAAGACGTTTTAAGATATAAAGTCGATTGTATGCCTTCTTGGTGATGTCCTGGAGATGAGCTTTCCATGCAAGGTGCCTGTCTAAAGTGAGTCAAAGTATTTAACGGTGTTAGAGATTGTAAGACGGGTGTCGTAAACGGTGATCTGAAGTAAGGTTGCATTACGGTGACTTTTGGAGCGTTTCTTAAGAGGAAGAAAGGATATATATTGGGTTTTAGCGGCATTGATCTTTAGTCGCCCTTTATCGCACCAGAAACCAAACGCGTCTATTGCTGGTTGTAACCTTTTGTTGATTTGTGTATAGTGCGGCCACTTGCTAGCAATGCTGTATCATCAGCGTATTGAAATAAGTGAACATGTTGAGGGAGTGGAGACATGTCGGCTACATAAAGTAGATATAATAAAGGTGATAGTGAAGAGCCTTGAGGAACACCTGAATGCAGAAAGATGGGATAAGGGGACTGTTGGTTTATTTAAACATAAGCAAGGCGGCCGAACAAGAAATTATAAATAAAACGGATATATACGATGGGAATTCGAAAGTTGAGCAGTTTTGAAAGCAGACCCTGGTGTCATACTTTATCAAATGCCTTCTCTAAATCAAAGAGTACCATACAAGATGGCTTAGCGGTACTATACTGATTATGGGTGTAGTTGAGGAGACGCAGAAGCTGATCGTTGATGCTCAACTGTGGGCGAAAGCCTGCTTGGTGGTGTGGTAAGATATGGTAATGAGAAAGATGAACATGAAGGCGTTTGGCAAGGATTTTCTCGAGGATTTTTGTAAATACTGGAGTGAGTTGTATCGGCCGGTAGAATGAAAAGTTATCAGGAGGTTAATTGTGTTTAGGAAACATGAGAACTTTTGATGTTTTCCAGTGAGCGGGTACATATGTGTAAATGAGGGCGAGAAGAGTGAGCAAAAGTGGTGGACTTTCTTTAATATGTCGATTGGAAATGTTGTCAATTCCAGGAGCAGTATTGCGTTTATGATTGATGACATGAGTGATTTCTGTGATAGTGATGGGGGCAGTGAGTGCCTTATGAGTGGGTAGGTTTTGTGCCACGTTGGGTTGAAGGTGTGATGAATTGAACTTGAGATGGTCTACAGCAGCGTTTCCGAATCTTTTTCGACTTGCGGCACACTACAGGTGTAACTTGAATTCTCGCGGCACACTCATATAGACATTATTTGTAAATATAAAATACTATGGTAATTCTTTTTAATGATTACTGATCTCCTTCTCACAGAGAAGAAATCTCGATCACTGGTTTTCCTCCGTGGTAAATCATTATGCTTATTTTTTATTCTAAAAACCGAAAACAATTGCAATGAGATATGGGAATCAGGTTTTTAAAAGTACACCATCCTTTTCGAAAACTGTATCCAACCTTTACTAAGAAGGAAGATCATTAAATAACGAACGAACAAACAAATCTCTTTTACTTTTAAAACACAAATGTAGTTAATTTGTATGCATGTTTGCTTTGTTGAAAGGATAGAATGATATTTTAAAATTTCAAGTTATGAAATAGTCTGCAACACTAAAGAAGCAATAATGATAACAAATACTTTTTTCAACACTAAAAATGTACATAAAAGTAAACACAGTACGAAACTTAAAATTGTAGATTCATAGTAGAGGTTCATAATAATATGAAATACACATACACATTTTCCCCTTTGTCTTGTAATTTGATTGCTATAGAATTAATAATTTTGTTTCGATTTTCTCTCGGCACACCAGCGGGCCATTCGCGGCACACCGGTTGGGAAACACTGGTCTACAGGATGATGATGAAAATGCCGGGCGGATGGTAGAGGTGTGAAGATCTCCTGTAAGGAGGAAGCAAAAGTGTTAGCATTTTCGCGGTCTGTTTGTAATGCCTGATCGAGACTTAGAATAGGATATGAGGTTTTAGTAAATTTACCAGCTAATGCGTTGAAACGTTTCCAATATTGCGAAGGGTGCGATGTGGTAGAAAGGGTATTGCAGGTTTTAATCCACTGTCGTAATTTGTATGCTCGGAGGTAATTACATACTGTGCGTGGAGGGCTCTATGATGCAGAAGAGCTTCACGGTTGCCAGTGCGAATGTATTCCTTATAAAATTGACAGGAACGTTTAATCAGAGGAAGGTAGTGAGGAGGGAATTTAGGAGGTATGAGGTGAATATGTGGTATGAGGGATGATCTGCTCGGATGCAAGTTAAATATGAGTGGTGATAGAGGCGAGAATGGAGTATAATTCATCTTCAGTAGAAGGGGGAGTGATTGCTGAAAGGCATTGGTTAAGTAGGTTCCGTAGTTTGACCAGTCCGCTATTTCCCGAAGATTTCAAAACTGTACTTGTCTCTGATGTTTTTTGCGAAGTTAACCAATTTTGATTTGATGATGAATCCATTTCGTGTTTTCACTATCTGTGAAATCTCGGAGCGTGGACGATACTTGAGAAGTTGCTGGAGCAAGAGCTTCGAATTCCTGTACTTTGGATTATAGTTTTGCAGTAGGAAGCTGTAGATAGGTTGCAGAGGAGGAAAACCTTCGTCGATGATAAGCCGTTCGGAATCAGCGTCGGAGCTTGAGATGCTATGTGCGTCGGTATGTTTCTTCTTGGATGGTGGTAAACGAGTTGATGGTGCTAGATTGTGCTCTTGGATTGGAGAACGTGAAAGCTTGGGACTTCGGTCGGTGGACGTCTTATCACGGGATTTCTCCGCTTCTCGATCATTTTCAGAGGTGGTGGAGGAGGTTGTCCAGTATCCATGAATCGATGAAGATAACCGATCTGAAGCAGGACCCACGAGTATAGGATGAAGATGAAAATGAGGTTCAAAATATGCACTACTTGTGCACTTCAGCTAGCTTCCACTTGAAGAATCCCTCAATCTCTTGCAGCCTCTCGCCCGCAACTGTGTTCGGATCACCGTGCATCCACACGTATGCGATAAACACAGCCTGGACTTGGACATAATGGCTACTAGACTACAAGAGCTGTACTACGCCAGCTGGGAAAGTATGTATTTTTTCAAATATAGTTTTTTTCTATTTTAGTTAAAAATATTACTTTTTTACATGTTAGTATTATAATTTTGCAGAGAATACAGGATATTGTAGCGGTAATTTAAAACATTTGCTTTCAAAGTTTCTCTGCAAAATACAATTTTCAAATGATATTTTAAAATTTAGTCTAAAATAAGTACGTGGATTTAATATTTTTTAACATTAACACTACTTTTTTAAAAATATACATTTGTATATATTACATACTTAAAACACTGTACTAATAGTTAAGTCGACTATATTATGAAGATATTTTGTTTTTAGTTACTTATTATCAAGTAATTAAAGTGCAATATCAAGTAATAGTGCATTAAGTATAAAGGTACAACAAGATTTTCTCTTTCTCTCTCTCTCTCTCTCTCTCTCTCTCTCTCTCTCTCTTTGTTTCTGTGTGTGTGTTCCTAGTTTCCGGCGTAAGCGTGTGGATACTACCAGGAATACTTTCGTGTGTACATATGCTAGTGCGTGTGTGTGTCTGGCGGGAGTATACGAAGTATTAATTGGGATCGCGTAGTGGAACTTATCGATATTAGTACATACATACGAGCGGCCGTTACTTCACACGATAAGTTTGGACGAATGCGATTATTTTAATTGTGCTTTTTGCAATAAATAAGTAGACTGATTCCACTTGAGAGAGTTCCTTCATGGAGGTGATTCGCCAACTGGAAGTAGTAGAAATGGGTGATTTCCGATTTTAACGTTGATAACTACAGAGCTTACAAAATTTGGACGATTATTGTGTTTGGATTTCATCATAATCTTTGAGTCCACGTCTTACATAACCTCGATGCGGAAAGGGAATCCTAAACATAAATAATTAACTATCTCGAAACCGATGAGAGTTCAAAACTCAAGGTTTCGGCAGAAAACTAGCACAAAAATTTGGAATAGAAAAGGTATCATGTATCCAGTTGGAGGGAGAGGGAAAGGATGATAACACGGACATAAGGCCATAAAACGCATTATTGAAAAGACAGTCAGCCATGATTGTAGAGGGGGCTCTTGGGCCTTGAGCTTTTAAATTCCCTCTATGGCATATCCCGAGCGTGCACAATCTGAGTTACTATAATTATCACAGTACTATATTCAGCCATCGTTTATTCAATTCCCCGCCCTTCAAAATCTGAAATGAACATTGCCTCCTATGGTGCACAATACAAATTACATGCATTTTTGCAGTACTGTTTTCACGTCCATTTAGAGAGCCCCTCCACCATTCAAGATTCAATCGGAAATTGTATCAATCGTTTGTATATCGTTTGTACAGAAATGTGCAGGCGAAATGTTTGTTTGTACACAATTAGGGGCGCCGCCAGAACGAAAAAGTGGGACTGTCCAAATAGTGGCTCCCCACCATGTACAATTCAACTACAAATTGTAACAGTCGTTTTTACATCGTTTGTACAGAAATGAACGAGCGAAATTTTCGTTTGTACACAATTAGGGTCACCGCCAGAAGGAAAAAAGTGGGGGCTGTCTAAGTGGTAACCCCCACCATGTCAATTTCAATCACAAATTGTCACAATCGTTTGTGCGTTTTTTGTACAGAAATGTGTAGGCGAAATTTTCTTTTGTACATAATTAGGGGCGCCGCCAGAACGAAAACAAAGTGGGAGCTATCTAAGTGGTAGCCCTCACCATGTCCAATTGAATCACAAATTGTCGCAATCGTTTGTACAGAAATGCCCAGGTGAAATTTCCCTTTGTACACAATTAGGAGCGCCGCCAGAACGAAAACAATGTGGGGGCAGTATAAGTGGTAGCCCCCAACCTTGTCAAACTTAAATCACAAATTGTCGCAATCGCTTGTACATCGTTTGTACAAAAATGTGCCGGTGAAATTTTCCTTTGTACAGAATTAGGGGCGCCGCCAGAACGAAAACAATGTGGGGGCAGTATAAGTGGTAGCCCTCACCATGTCCAATTCAATCACAATTAGTCGCAATTGTTTGTACGTCGTTTGTACAGAAGTGTGCAGGCGAAATTTTCGATTGTAAATAATTACGGGCCCCGCCAGAACGAAAAAAGTGGGGGCTATCTAAGTGGTAGCCCCCACAATGTCCAATACAATCACAAATTGTCGCAATCCTTAGCACATCGTTCGTACAGAAATGTGCAGGAGAAATTTTCTTTTGTACATAATTAGGGGCGCCGCCAGAACGAAAACAATGTGGGGGACTGTCTAAATGGTAGAAATTTTTTAAAAAGTGTCACATACTATGGATATTTTTCTAACAAGACTTTGTGCAGATTATTGTGTCAATTGGTTTGTTCACACTATCATGTGATTCACTACATTGATCTTATTCTAACGATGATGGAATTATTTTTTTGTTTTTATATTTATATTTTTTCTTACAATCATTATTGCTGAGTTAGTTTATCAATCCTCGGCTCTTATTATTAAATCTTTTTTAAAAATATTTCTTATGTGAGCTGAATCCTTATAAGAAAAATTCACTTTTTTCTATCCAACTTGAGCAGAAACCGTTATTCTCATCTTCTACATAAAATTGATAAGTGGAGGTTATAACGAATTCACTAAGTAGATTGTTGAAGGGAAAATTATAACACAGTATACTGTTTTATTTGAACGTCTTCATTAAACTCATTTTGCAGAATATATAGAATGCATGGTGAAGTATTTTGTTGCATTCAGCATTCTGATATACGACTAGGGTTGCTAACTGGCCGGTATTTGCTGTGATTTTTATTAAGGCCGGTGACCGGTACAAACTTCTTATTAGCTCCCTACTGACCGGTTTTTTGGAATCTGCAATCCAGAATATATCATTGAACATCAACATTTTTCAACATTGAATTAAAAAACACATATTTCCGTTGTATTATACATTATCGATATTTTTTTAATCTATTGCAGTTTTTTAATTATTTAACATAATAAATTTGATAACACTTAGATCTATTGCAAAAGAATTTTATTCATTTATTGAGAGTAGAAAATGACTTTTAAAAGCAATTTCCTTTGTTCGAAGTATAAGTTTATAGAGTAAATTCCATTTTATGAATCAACAATTGTTACGTAAAGATTAATATCCAGTATTCTTCATCTGTTTCGATAATTTCAAAGAAGTGACAATTGCTGGTAAGTACAATAAATATCAATACATTCTTCAGTTTCTCATTTGTACAGAGAATTTTGAGGGGGTGCCGGTAATTTTGTTTTCCTAAGTTGGCAACCTATTTGCTAGGTTTTGTTTCAACTCTACTACGTAGTGGCTCCGTACTGACACTCCGCATACAAAAAGTGTGTAAGGCTACGCTACGTCCCGGTTTCTTAAAATTTGTACCGGTGTGCAGAAATTTTCCTTCTTGTTCTGTTTTTTTAATTAATTACATATCAATAGTTTTGAAAATACTCGTATAATAAAATCGACTTATTCGTTTTGCTTTCGATTCCGACAATACTATAGGAACAATTTCAGTCTAATCTTTATTATCATTCCAATCGCTGCATTCCTGGATATACCATGTAATGTTTAAATCCTCCTAACTGGCACTCTTATCACCAAAAGTAAGAATGTATACCCCGAGGTAGTAACAAATTCTTGTGACGTTGTAGACCAGAACCGAAAACTTTTTTTTGCTTCAGAAAAACAATCATATAAATTGGTTTCTTTTAGTTCGCATTTTAGGTTAACAAAAATAAATCAGTCCATTGAAATTTGGAAACAACTTCATAAATCTGGATTTTTTATCTTTATAGACATGTAGAGCATGTGAGGTGGTATGTGTAATAATATTGAAAATATGATTTTTGCCTAAATATTGTATGTTTACTGATTGCGTTATATTGTATAACAGCTTCTAGCTTCTACAATAATTTTTAGCACTTTTGATTAAGTATGGAGTATATTGAGACATTATTTCGCCATTTTTGTATGAGGGAATTTCTAGAGGAATTTTGTGGGAATTTGATGGAGTGTAGATTCGTGTGTGTATGTGTGTGTGATACCTTATAGGATACAAGATGCCGAGGAAGTGTGTAAATCAACCGGGCAATTTCTGTTGTGTATGTGGAGAGCTGACATTTAAATTGCAACATCGATGTTTTGCTCAACTTGTGAGGAAGTGTTACCAGTTATATTTTGGTTTCTGTGTAAGAGACCAAGATAAGGATTTCGCTCCTCACTACATTTGTTGTACTTCCGTGAAACGTCTGACTGGGTGGGCAAATGGTGAACAAAACATGAACGTCGCAGTACCGATGATCTGGAGGGAAACAAAAGATCATTCTTCAGTCTGCTACGTTTGTATGACACAGATGAAAGAAACAACCAGTAAATTTAACCACACAGTACAGTGCCCTATTTTACCATCAGCAATTAGGCCAGTTCCACACAGTGCAGAATTAGCTGTACCAATACCTCCTCCTCATCTTAAGGTAAATGAGGATTACGTACTTGAGGCAACTACTGCAGTTCCAAATGAAGAAAATGGTCCTACTTATGTACAAAGCATATCTACATTGGATCCCCATCTGATAACTCATGTTGAACTAAATGACCTCGTATGGGATTTGAAACTCTCCAAGGTACAGACAGAACGTCTTGCTTCTAGACTTAAAGGTTGGAATCTGATCCATCGTGACACTAAAGTGTGAATTTTTCGAAACCTTCATACAGAGTTTCAAAACTATTATTCTCAAGAAAATGATTTAGTGTATTGTAATAATGTCTCTGCTGTGATGGATACACTTGGACATGTACATATAAGTACAGAGTGGAGATTGCTTATTGACTCTTCCAAAACTAGTTTCAAGGATGTGTTCTTTTGCACAATGGCAACAAATTTTCTTCAGTGTTTTTGGCTTATGCAACTAATATGAAGGAAACGTTTGAAAACATCGAAATAGTGTTAGAAAGAATTCATTATGTGAAATACAAGTGGACCGTTTACTGTGATTTAAAAATCATTTCTTTTTTACTGGGTTTGCAGCTTGGTTATACGAAAAATTGTTGTTTCCTCTGCGAATGGGACAGCAGGAACAATGCGGAACATTACATGAAAAAGAAATGGCGAACGCATGTATTAACTTCTGTACAGAAGAATGCTGTTTAGTCCTCACTGGTGAGCCATGATAAGATAATTCTACCTCCTCTTCACATAAAGTTGGGGCTCTTCAAAAACTTTGTTAAGGCAATGGACAAAACTAATGCAGGATTTTGTTATCTCAAAGAAAAATTTCCTGGGGTGAGTGACGCTAGGGAATTTTGTAGACCCCCAAATAAGATGTTTGATACGTGACCAAACATTTGAGGATCTCTTAACTCTGGTTGAGAAAGCAGCTTGGTGTACATTTAAATGTTTAACACATATTTTTTAGGAAACAAGAAATCCCCAAATTACCGTGTAATTGTGAGTGATTTCCTGCAATCATTCAAAGAAATGGATTGCAACATGTCCCTTAAAGTTCACCTTCTAGACTCCCACCTGTATTTCTTTCCTGAAAACCTTGCTGCTCTTAGTGATGAGTATGGGGGACATTTTCATCAGGACATTTCCTTCAAGAGGAAGAGTTACCAGTGATAGTGGAGTTCAGAAATGATAGCTGAGTACTGTTGGACATTTAAAAGAGATGTTGAAGAAGACAAACACAGAAGAAAGTCGGCAACTAGAACATATTAGTTGAGGTAAGTAAGTGTTCATTTATAAAGATGATACCACTCACTTCTTTTGTATTATTTATTAAGTAGATATAAAATTTTGACACGCTGTGTACATCATTGAAAATATGTTTTATTTCAAATCTAATGAGATATAAACCGTGCTTATTTTGTAATTCTCGTGGAAGTTATATGTGATTTTATCTGCACTAATGAAATGATAAAATGAACAGTACACATAGCATATTTTTTATATAAATATGTTTATTTCTCTAGAAAGAATAATGCTATTCTTATGAAACTTAGAGAGCTTACTGAGTATAAATCAAGCTAACATACAATATAATTTGTGTGCTTAGATACCTAAGATACCCGAGATACAGGTATGAAAATTGTAAAGAAAAAAAGGGGAAATTTCCCAAAAATCCCTCTGTGACGGGAAAACTGAAGGCAATGGAGAAAAACAGATTGCAGATTCGAATTCTACGTGAAAAGGTCTATTAGAATCAGGTATTTTTTTCGTTTGCCAGAGAAAAAGAATTTTTTGTCCACTAATGCAATATGTACCATTTTCAATCTCAGCAACCGATATTCAAACCGGTTAACGTCGATCACTAAACAGCAAAAACGATAATACATTGCTGTAGCCCCACCCCTATCCTACTTTCTAGGTTAACTATCAAAAAACATTAAAACACGATACACTGGGTTAACATTTGAAATAAGAATTCGACATATCTGTAACAACTTTCATAACTCTAACTTTGAGCAATACCATAATTACAATCCCCATCCCTTTTCTTCAATTCTGTATCAAATATTAAAAATACTCACACTCGTATATTATTTAGTACAAACGAAAATTTTACCGGCACATTTCTGCACTAACGATGTATAGAAGATCCCAACAATTTTTGGTTCAATCGAACATGGTGGGGCTAGCATTTAGACAGCTCCCCCTTCCATTCGTTCTGTCGACGCACCTGATAGCGTAGAAACAAACCTTCCGCCTGAGCATTACTGTGCAAACGATGTACAAATAATTAAGATAATTTTCTTTCGAATCGGACGTGGAGAGATGCTACCAATTAGGCAGCCTATACTTTGTTATCATTTTCGCGCCCCTAATTGTGTACAAACGAAAATTTTGAATGCAAATTTCTGTAAAAACGATGTACAAATGATTGCGACAATTTGTGATTGAATTGGATATGTTGGAGGCTACCATTTAGAGAGCCCCCACTTTGCTTTCGTTCTGGTGGCGCCCCTAATTGTATAGAAACGAAAATTTTGCCTGCACATTTCTGTAAAAACGATGTACAAATGATTGCGACAATTTGTGATTGAATTGGATATGTTGGGGGCTACCATTTAGAGAGCCCCCACTTTGCTTTCGCTCTGACGGCGCCTCTAATTGTGTAAAAACGAAGATTTGGCCTCACATTTCTGTACAAACAATGTATAAACGATTGCGACAATTTGTGATTGAATTGGACATGATGGGGGGCTACCGCTTAGACAGGCACCACATTTTTTTCATTCTGGCGGCGTCCCTAATTGTGTACAAAAAATCGCGTGCACATTTCTGTACAAACGATGTACAAACGATTGTTACAATTTGTGATTGAATTTGACATGGTGGGGGCTATCATTTACACAGCCCCACTTTTTTCGTTCTTGCGGCGCTCCTAATTGTGTGCAAACGAAAATTTTGGCCTGCACATTTCTGTACAAACGATTGCGACAATTTTTGATTGAACTAGACATAGTAGGGGGTACCACTTAGACAGCCGCCACTATGTTTTCGTTCTGGCGGCGCCCTAATTATATACGAACAAACATTTCGCTGCACATTTCTGTACAAACGATGTACAAACGATGGCGACAATTTGTGATTTAAGTTCGACATGATTGGGAGCTACCATTTATACAGCCCCCACTTTGTTTTAGTTCTGGCGGTGCCCTAATTACGTACGAACGAAAATTTCGCCTGCACATTTCTGTACAAAAAATGCACAAACGATTGTGACAATTTGTGATTGAAATTGACATGGTGGGAGGTTACCACTTAGACAACCCCCCATTTTTTCCCTTCTGGCGGCGATCCTGATTGTGTACAAACGAAAATTTCGCTTGCACATTTCTGTGAAAAAGATGTACAAACGATTGTCACAATTTGTGATTGAATTGGACATGGTGGTGGGCTACCATTTAGACAGCGCCCACTTTGTTTTCGTTCTGACGGCGCTCCTAATTGTGTTCAAACGAAAATTTGTTATGCGCATTTCTGTACAGACGATGTACTAACGATTGCGACAATTTGTGACTGAATTGGACATAGTGGGAGCTACCACTTAAACAGCCCCCCACTTTGTTTTTTTTGTGGCGGCGCCCCTAATTGTGTACAAAAGAAAATTTCGCCTGCACATTTCTGTACAAACGATTGAGACCATTTCCGACTGAGTCTGAAAAGGTGCGAATGGGGCTGTCTAAGTGGACGTCTGCTTTTCACCTCTAGTGTAATGAAGACGAGAAAATCTGTAATGAACACTGTCAGTAGCTACGTCCTCGACTTATATACATTTACAAGTACAGCTTTATTTTAGTATTTTTTTCAACAGTTAACCAATTTAAAACCCTACTATAATTCAAAATACTTATCATATTTTTATCGTAAAGAAGAATATGTAGTCAACTTCTTAAATACTTCGCTCCGCAGGAATCCGTTCAGCGCGTGCAACAAGCAAAAACAACATATTTGGCGTCTCAACAAATGACAAAGTAGAAAAAAGAAAAGCAAAAACAGCACAGCCGTGCCTTATCGCAGTCAGAGCTGACAACATAGTTTCGGCCGTCACTTACGCCAATAGACCTACAAGCGCTGTCGAAGAGTTACACAATTTCAATATACTTTGTGGCACACTAGCGCTAGAGGCGGAATGTGCACGAACTACAAATGAATATGTTTCTTACAAGTATCAGTCACTGTTGCACCATCTTTACATTTTACACATCCCTTTTTCTCCCACTCTTTGACCTTGACAAGCAGAAGTACCAGTTCACAACTATAAACTGTTTGTGTGCAGAGTATGTTTTCAGTTCTTAGAATTACTGTGCGCGGGAAGAACAAGGGTGATGATCGGACAACCGTATACGGCAGTCAGAAACACCCGGTTGCAATTTTAAATGTAAAATACCAATATAGAGCCTTGACAATGCATTGAGGATGTATATATATATATATATATATATATATATATATATATATATATATATATATATATATATTGAAAATGAGCTTATATTACATGCTTCAGTTTTCTTTAAAACAAACTTATTTTACAACCGTATATTTTAAATTGTATGATTGTGAAAGTAAGGTTCTTTGTATATTTATAAAAAATGTTCTCAGTAAAAGAATCTGTAATACAAAAATGAATTCTTTGTTAATTAAAACACGTCAGCCACGTATGATGCATTTCATAATTGGCCTAATATTTAAACTTGCGCTATTGAGATTTTATACTATAGATAGAGCCATAGTGATGTAGCTGCTACTCGGTTACTGTCTAAACAACGTGATATAGGTCGTAACTTCTTTAGTTATAGGTATTTATTTTCTGTGGTGTTCTTTATAGGCTCACACGTAGACACACAATAGTGCCTTATCATACTTATCATAGTATACTTATCATTATATTTATTAATTTACATATCTAAATTTAATAATTAATTATATTGTTTTTTATTTTTGTTAATATTTATTATTATTTATCATTAAATTATACATGATGGAATGAATAATTACAATAACGCGATAGCACGTTATGTTCAATTTGCATTGTGCTCTGTGACAGACTATGCAATAAACTGCAAATCGCTTAAGCCACCTCTCAATATTAATCATTTGATTTAAATTACACAGAAAATTGTCTTCTGGAAAAAAGAACAATATTAAAGGGTCAGAGGTTGAAATTCCATACATGCAAAAATCAGGACCATCCTACGCAGCATATGATTTATTCTGCCATAACTGAATTTAAGTTTCTTGTAAATTTATTGCTTGAAATAAAGTTGAGGAAAAGTTAGATAAAATTGAGAAAAGTGCAAGGAATTCCGATGTGTGCCCTGAGGTCAAGGAACGAACTATATTAAACAGGAATGCATATCCTCTTTTGTGGTTTGAGAAGCTCCCTCCTTAAATTTATAAATTTGCGACCAAATGTCCCACTTCTCCGTCTAATGATTAAATTCGCCCATAGGCTCTTCCCATGTTCTGATTTCTGAGCCCACTTGATACAAGAAAACTTGTAATCCTGATAAGCAAATTTAATTAACATCAAACATTTATTGTAACTAAAATCTGAAACACAGTCTCTAGTGCATCTGAAACACAGTCTATAAGCTATTATAACTTAGTTATACCCTTTTCCCTGATAGGTTTACTATACTTGTATACAGTTAACAAAAATGTTTTACAACCAAAGTTGCAGAAAAATCAAATTTGTACTTGCCTTTGTAATATCGAGCTCGGGATGATAGTTACATGGAAAGTTCCAACTAAATTATAACACAAGAACTAGTTAGGACATCATTTGGCCTACTACACATAATATGCAACTGCATTAATTTACTCGCTAACACACTTGCTTATGCTAACGTGACGCTTCATTTCTGCGACTAATATTTTGACACATGAGAGCTCGCAGTTGCGTTTCCCCACGATATCGCCACCTCTTTTCACATTACAGGTGCGTTTCTCGAAAAATCGTTAATGATTATATTGTTCTTATTTTGCTGTAAGGAAACATCCCCGAAGTTGGTTATAGAGGTAAATTTTCACTTTATTACTTATTACAGCCTTAAAAAATATCTGAGATTTTCTGAAATTTGATGAGTAACTAGGCCTATGGGTTGCGACGCATAGCATCAAAAGACATTGATATCATGTTAATAATTTGCTCATTTCAAATCTTATCAAGATCTGATTTCTATGTCAGATTTATCATAGTAGACATCATTCATCTAACATTACTTTCTTGAAACGATTCTTTTTTTTAAAAAAGGTTGTTTTCAAACTATGGTGAAATCCGGTGGAAAACTTCACCGGAATATCTGCGAATGGAATATCACGAACTACAGTTTCTGCTGCCATTTGTTGGAGGAAGAGGCGGGTTGAGTGAGATATGTGACTCGTCTTGTTTTGATGCAGCCCACACTATTCTTGTCCCTTCCGTAGAGATGGGGAATGTCATAGCGATAAATATTTATCAATACGTTAGCCTGATAATATTTCGAATTCACCTTCGTATTTTACTCTACACGAAGTATGGTCAACTTGCCGTGATACAAGTGTCCTGCAATGTTCATAAAACATGTGCCAAAACTTTCCTTGATTTCAGTGAACTATTTTTGAAAGTCCCTCACACTAGTCTATCGATAAAAAATGGTACTTGGCTTGTGACAGTCACCAAAATTAAACATATATCTAGTCCAATGTAGCAACAAACTTCCACATTTCGCCAGATAGGTACCACTCATAAAGCTTTCGACGGTTGGTGCGATCTTTCTGCAAGAGCTTATGAACACTTACTTTCCCGTAGTTTAGCAACCTTGAACCGAGGTGAATAAAGGTGTACGCTATCTTCAGTAATGTCTGTAGCCAGTTCGCGAAACTCCTCTATGTAGGTGGATCCTCCCTCGTGACCATAGCCTCGAATTCTAGCTCGTCTGCGGGTAATGGAGGCGGGGATTGTTTTGTCTCAGTTGAATCATCACTTGCCTGCCCCTGTCAACACCCGAGATATGACAATGTTATACACAGTAAATCAATGCTCCTTACACAATTTGATAATTGCACTATAACTTTAATTCAAGTCCGAAGGGGCAGGAATGTAGTCTTCCCAATAATCACTTTTTCGGCGGCATTTACCTCGATATACACTTACCAAACCTGCCACACACAGCTAATGGGCCAAGGTGCGCAAACAACTGAAAGCTTTGTTCTTCTCCCGCTTGGTGGTGCTGCACAAGGTGTGTAATTTCATCACTATAGATCGGAAACAAATTTCGTATTATGAGTAGTTTACTCAGAACATGTTCTGCAGAATAACTAGTCTACTGGAAGAGTTGCAAGAATGTAGTACAACACAAATAGGCTAGGGAAAGATGAAAGCCTGGAAAGAAAATCTGGATGGTTTGATGAAACTTTCAACACCCAATGATTGAAGTTTTTTCTTTATATTCTGCTGTGGATTAAGACCTGCTGTTATCGTCAAAGTGTTTCTGTATTTTATTGTTTCCTTTACTACAAAATTCGTAAATTGCACGTTAGAATGACTTTCCTTTTATACTGAAGAAAATATTACCAGTTCTTTAGCAACAATAGTAGCATTCTGGCCATAGTTTTCACGCAATTTCTGTATTTTCTCGTTTTCACAGTAACAGGTTCACTGCTGCTAATTGAATAAGGTTGCTGTGCGTTTATGTCCTTTAATTACCAATGTTATAGTTACTGAAACTGTATGTCAACTTCAATATTAGTGAATCCAGCCAAGTGTTTTACACATCCACATGAAAGCATCCGGACGTTTCCGGTAGCATCATAGCATTACCGGAACGATTTTCATCCATTCCCGTTTCATCGAAAAAGCCTTTCTGATTCTTTGAACGTCTTTCTTCATTTATGGTGCTGTGCTTGTGACAGAAATTCTCAATTTATGGTGCTGCAGCCCATCCATTGTCAGAGCGAAGAGTATTTAATCTTTAATTATAGAATCAATCCCTCTGTAGGACGAAGATACATAGAAACAGACTGCAGTGGTTCTATCAAATGAGGAAAAACTTTGTAATTTCCAACAGACCACAAAAGGAGCAAAATTTTAAATGAACTCAAGTATTTCATTAATCCATATGCTCCAATAGAAGACACCTTTGTCGATCGACTCATCTTCATTAATTATCTGGACAAAAAGTATTATTTCATTGCAACATACGTAGAATTTGCTTGCTGCAGCATGATTACTTCCCCATCGAGTGGTAGCTAATCTCTTCAATTTCATTTTCCGTATATTGTTATTTTCTGCAGTTTGTAGTGCATCTGAATGTCGATTATGTCCACCCAGCCATCATTGAAGATTTTGTAGATTGCCAAGAAAGCTCTTCAAATTGGTGCAGCATTCTACACTGTTTTCCACAGCCAAAGAAAATATATGTGAGCTGCACTGTATATACACAAAGCACTTGGGGAAATAGTTGGTACAAGTGTGTTCATAGTATTACATTTCCCTCGCATGTTTCCGGTAGCATCATAGCATTGGCCAACAATGGATTCCAATTACGCTCTACCATCATGTAATGTTTTGCAAACACAAGAAAAAGATGTATTCCTGCACAAGACCCAGCTGTAAAAGAACTAATTACTCGCCTTACAGGCACAGGCGATTCAGGACTTTTTCACATGATTTTTTTTAACTTAGAATACAATAACAACCGTGGCTTCTAATTTGCAGTTCCCTTTGTCTTATATGACGTTTAGTAATCAGACAAATACCGGAGGAAAACCAGCCCTTAAATGAAACATAACACAAGAGCACAGCAAAAGTATCCATCCGTCTTCCGGATCTCCCCACTGCCACATTGAAAATTGCAGAATAGTTACTGCACTAATCAGTTCTGAAAATCAGTGCTACAAACCCCCTCATTCTCCAGTTACAAAAAAGAAGGGTTTCCTCCAATAACAATGAACGTCCCCTGCCTACTGAGTTATAGTTTCTCCCTGCAAACTGTACTTGATTTTTCTAGTCTGTGTCTCTGTTGTTCGAGATTACTGGAAGAGCAGTTAAAGGTAAAAAGTGAATATAACTAAATAGAAATCTAGTAATAAGTAGTTAAGGAAGTTAATGTGGAATAAAAAATGGTAGATCCTACCTCGCGCCAGGCGAATTTTGTGATGGACAAACGGCATGTGCAAGGGTTTTCTCGGGGTTCTTCTTATCCGGTTTTGAAGTTCTTTTCTGTCATAGTTTGATTTAGAATTCCTGAGTTAAATAATCATTCGAGAGAAGAAGTAATGCTTTTAATGATCTTTGTACCTTTGTAAAACGACGTCACGCAGCTGATTTACTTTATCTATATAAGATCATCAATGGCAAAGTTGATTCTGAATTATTATTATCGCAGATTATCTTTGTGTTTCTCCTCGGCGAACTCTCTCTCTAAATTTACTTACGTATTCCTAGGTTATCAATAATTTTTAAACGTTCCTTGTATTTGAAGACTAGCGCAAGATTATAACACAATTTTAACACATTTACAAATATTTACTACCGGACGAAATTTTGGATATCAACTGAGAAGAATATTGTAAATTTAGGGGTTAACTTTCTTTTATGTCAATTTGTATGTTCCTTTTATTTTTATTTTTGTAATTTCAATGTTAATATTCAGTTTCAGCCAAATGGCCTTGTGCTGTATAGAACAAAGTGAATAAATAAAGAAATACATACATAAAGACATTTTCTTTTAGTTTCTTTAGTCCATCATTGCATTCATTTCTCATCATTACTGTCTCTTTAATCTAGCCGACATAACCATCGAACGTAAAACGTGCCTAAATATAAAGAAAAAAGAGTTCACACTCTATAAAAAATGCGTTATAATTCCTTTCGTAGCAAAAATAAACTATTACTATGTGTAGTTGTAAAGCTTAATAACCTAGTTTCAATTGGAGAGAAGGCTCTTAGTCTTAACTAGCATAATCATATTTTATATATAGTAGTAACACCTGGTGACACACCTGTTAGGATTGAATTTTTCTGTCCCAATTCCTGTAAAAAGTAGTCCATCATGTCTCGCAAGTTATCATCACGGTAAGTTCGTTTGTGATTTTCAAACACATTCTGTAAAAGGAAATTAACACATTTCTTTAGTTACACTCAAACGTTTTTTCTAAAGGGTTTTTAACCGATAATAATAATAATAATAATAATAATAATAATAATAATAATAATAATAATAATAATAATAATAATAATAATAATAATAATAATAATAATAAGTAGTAGTAGTAGTAGTGTGATTTGTATACCACATGAAGGAATTCTTCACAGTGTGATTTTTTCTCAATTATTATTAAAACTGAAAATGGTATAACGTTTACACTACTTGTAGTTTTAGTAGAGAGGTTAGAGTGAAGATAGATAATAATATATAATATAATTAGTTGTATATAATTAGGGAACAAAATCGATTGCAGGATTACGTTCCTAGCTATCTGGTACAGTTTTAATCTATAACGATCAGGTGGATTTCTACCTCATCCAATAATGAACAATAACAACAGAGCATACTTAAAGCTCGTCCTCTATACCTACGCTAAATCGCTAAAGTAAAAGAAGATTGATTATTCGGTTCTCATTCAGGATATACCAGAAAACAAGGGTTGTCGTCTGGAGGCGCGCAGTTCTGTCACTAGAATAAACTACTCGGGATATTTCCTCTATCCAGTTACGTATTATGGCTCTTTTCTTTTCTGAATAAGCTACTGCAGCAGGAAATTGCCAGAACTGTGTTCTATTTAATAATGGCTTTAAAATCCTTCACATTAACTACTACTTCTACCACACAAAGTGTATTTCTGATGCGGTGGAGGTGATCTATTATGCCTTTCTCCATCGAAGAGAAAGCAATATTTAAGGTCATTAGACTGCTAAACTCCATAAACTGCACAGCATATTAGACCACAACTATCCAGAAATGGCAAAGGGACATGATATCCTTACTCAAATTGCGAGAACTATATCGGAGGCATTCCCATAATGTGATACATAATTTAATCATTGTTCACGTTGTTTAAAAATACAACGAAAGACGAATTATTGTTTATTTCAAAAAATATTTAAATTAGTTAACTTTACCTTGATATAGTCACCGAAGGATTTCTTTATTTTAATTTGGCTAGCGTAATTTGTATGTTCTGGTAGAATATACCGAAGCAATGGAAATACATTTAGTATTCCTCCTGATTTCATTGTTATTAATTCATATTCTTCGAGTAGACGGATCATTTCCTGTAACACTGGATCACTGTAACTGAAGGTATGTCCTGCAATAAATCTCCATATACAATTGATAACAGGTGCGTGGAATATATGGTATATTGCAACTCCTCTCGATCCAGATTCCACACTTTCTGTTGTAACATTCTTATTAAACGTAAACCCTCGTCAGCAATAATCGATTCCGTGTTATCCTTTCCGAATCCTAGTGTTCGTAATATTTTTAAGCTAAAACGTCTATGTTTCAGCCATACTTGTCCACTACGAAAGAACAAACCTGAAATGAAGACAGTGTATTTTACAATACAATATTATTTAGAATTTCTCATAGAGATAAATTTAGTTTTCTAGAAGCGTTTCAATTAATGATATCGTCTTATGAAATTGTTTACAACGAAGTGAATCTAACTTATGCCCATTATACTTTGTATGTCTGCAAATTGTTTAATAATTACAATATCTACATTTCAATTAAAATTAGTAAGGTTAGCTGTAGCAAATAAATATCGAAAGATGTATAAGATGTCCTAATAATTATTTTTAACTGTCATCTCTTACTTATACCAGCGTGTTATAAAGAATACGTCGTTCGACCTTAACAAGGGAACTAATGGCGAACAAACTCATGCAAGCAACTTTCATCAGGTTTTCGTTTCACCTAAATTTAAAACGATTATTTAAATGTTTTCTTTCGTATTTGCCTACAGCAGTGAATATCTCAAATTACTTTTCTATAATGATTATTCTAACAAATAGAGATATACATCAAGACAAAATAACCTCCCTATTAAATATTGTGAAGAATACGATAATGGATTCTACTTGTTTGATGGATTCTGTAGTCACAATTTTTTTTGTGTTATAAAAACCGCATTAAATAAGTGAAATCAATGGAGAGACTGGCTTGAAAATCAAATTTAAAATTTAAAAAAATGAATTTTAGAAATATTAGATTTTTTTTCAAATTAGATAGATATTGTAGATAGACTGAATTTCTATATGCTGTGTGATGCTCGTGAAATTTTAATCTTCTCTCCAAGCAATCATAAATATCCTAGGTGATGATGCTTGCTTTACATAGAGTGGAAATTGTTATTGTTATTGTATCCAGAACAAATTGAAATACTTTTGAACGATTGCTCTTCGTTTGAGATGAATCATGTCTTTTTATATGTGTATGTCTGTTAACAGTAGATATAAATGAAGACCAAATGAAATGATGATGATGATGGTTTTATAAATATGTAAAACTGACTAACAAATAAAATATGTCAAAATATAATTTAATTTGACCCGATCAATTGTATATCACTTCTACCTTAGAATTACTGTTGAAATGCTTGTGATACTAATTTATATCTCAAGAATTACATGACGACAATGTCTTAGAATGTAATGAAAATTTGCTATATCTAAAAAGATACATCGCCAAACCATGCTATCTTCAGAGTATTGTTATGTAGAACATATACCTACCAGTTTGGCACCTTGGGTTCGATCCCATGTGGGAATAAGTAGTCTCTCTTCTGCCTTGTTCCATTTCATCTCTTTTTATAATTGCCTCTAGGCCCTTCAAAATCAATAGTTATGAAAATCTGATGAGATACAGGGACTTAAATGTGATACATCAATATTGAAATCAAGAATATGTTGAACCTTTACCTCCACACTTATGTCCTGCGCCTTGATTAAGAAAGAAGACGACTGAAATATAGTACGTTTCTAAAAATTTCCTCTTTTATGGTATTTCGGTTAGATCTTATATAGAGAAAATAAAGATAAACCAACGTGTCCCTTTCTGATTATATATTTACGCAACATCCATTATTATTTGTTGTTTCTTAAACGGACCCTCAAAAGACTCTTGTGAAGCCCCTGAACGAATTAAGTTACTTAAAACTGTCAGCCTATTTTTTGTTATTCAAGGGAGTGTGAAAAGTTACTTACAGTATTTACGCTTTGCTTATTTTGTCGAATTTCATGAAGGAGTTGCAGTACCTACCATCAGTAATAAATACCGCATAAACTTTGAATACAGACCTAAGTATACAACACAAGCAAGTCTTATTCTGGACATATGAGAAAAAAGCTGAAGAACTTTCATCACGTTTCTCCTCATTGTAAATTTTACATTATTCTAAACATACGAATAAAGAAATTATACAAGAACATATTATTCCAAACATATACGAAAATGAAATTTCGGATAAGTTTCCGCTAATTATAATAATACCTATTTTCCTAAACACGTGGAATAAGTGTAAAAATGAAAGCGAGGCGTGTGAAACTTTAAAACGGTTTTCTAATAGCATAAGTACAGGCTATTTTACGCGTATGAAAAGTATTAAAAAAACATACTAACCTCCATTGTCTTTATAGCCATACTTGAAGATCGGAAGGATGTCCCGTCCTTCTGTTTTTGTACTTGTAAGAATATCATGAACGATCTGCTTTTTGGAGACAAATATTTGAATCAAACCAAATTGGTTGAACGTGACTTCTGAACCATATTTATTGCACACATAATTCACCACTTTATGAAAAGAACGAAATTTTATCCAAAGATAAAGAAAGTAGTAAGAGTTCCCCAGAATTGGAAGTGACATTGGTTCTGAAAGTTTAAAACAGATATGTAATTTTAATTAATTTCATCAATATAAACTATGAATTAAATTAATTAATACGACAAATTTTAAATTGCAATGAGTAATTAAACTATTAATAATATTAATAAATTTGATGTTATGTATACTCTTTGAAAATGAATTATGGATGGTAGATCAGTAAGCTAAACTGAAGTAGTTCTTCAACTCTTGAAACGTTATGGCTGGTCTGGTATATCTTCATATAGGGATAATTTCGAAGATACTGTACCCATTGAAAAAAAAAATACTCATTCGCGTCATTTGAAGTCAAGGAAAGGCTAAATGAAAGAACGAAAAGCCAGAATAAGTTTCCCGATTGTAACAAAAAATAATTTTCTCTGGGTCACTCATAGAAAAAGGCGAAGACATGTAATGCATTCCACAGGGTGTCCAATATACAATTCAACCCGGATTTTGGAAAAAAAATGAAATGAAATATTTGAGTTTTACGTCCCACGATTATGCCGGTTAGGCTAAAGGAGACGATGATGATGAGTAATGAATGAAATGGTGGAATGAAGGAAGTGGGAGGAAACTAGAGAACCCCGAGAAAACCCACGCGCACGGTGTTTGTAAACCACAAAGTTCACTTGGCGTTGGCTGGGATAGAACCCGGGACCCCAAGCAGCAGAGATGAACGCTCTACCACTGAGACCCCGCGGCCCTCCGGATTTTGGGATAGAACTTTTGAAGCTGAAGGAATATACAAATAATGTTTATACCAAAATGAAGCCTTTTTCATGCATATATTTTTAATCTAGGAAGCAACGATTGTAGTACACTAGGAACCACACATTGTTGCCAGATGTAACCGAAGATGTAATTTTTTTTTACGAAACATGTAAATTGACTCATGACTCACACGTACGGATGTTCTGTCGTTAATTTTCAGTTTGTTTAGTTGGAGTGGCTTGGAAACTTTGGAGAAGAGAAAAGAATCTTTTATTTCCACCGATAACTAATCGATTGAGGCCTCTGTAAAGGACAACTAGGGAAATCGTAGTTTTCAAAAATTAACACTCTGAATTGGCAATCCTGCTGATGATTCAGTACATCAAAAGTTGTGTTGAGGATCTGTCTACATTATCCAATTCCTGAAAACAACGACAAACAAACATTGAAATTATCATGATCAAACGTTTACTTACCTGCACCCGGCAACAGTGATACTATCAGAAATGAGTTACCAGCTCTACAGCTTATGTTGGGGTGTTCACTGTTTTGATTCAAATTCTGGTTCACACGTTTCATCAGGTTGGTAGCAAATTTACCAAGATTTGAAGTATCACTGTTTTCAATGTCACTGCGAATGTTCGTTTCCAGGTCTTGAATAGTTCGAGAATTGTTTTTGTATACTTCTTGCTTTAAATATCCCATAGAGATGAATAGAATTGCTGTCGGGTGCATGTAAGTAAAAATTTATCATGATAAATTCAAAGTTTGTTTTTCATTGTTTTTCTCTTCTCTTAATGGCAACACTGTTCAACGAATCCTTCTAGACTTAAAGTCAATATATGATTTAAGGTGTATAAACGTTAGTACCTCACTCACTGTGTGCGCCAATACATATTACATGTTATTTCTCGAGCAGTCTGCAACACTGATCGGCGTGTACCATCTCTTTTGTTTTTATTTTTATTGTTGCTTCCAATGATGATGTTCAATTTAGGTCATTCGATTTACAAAAACAAAACATTCTCTTGGGCTGGCAACACTGTTTATCCGGTGCTTTTTGTCAATACACGAGCAGATGTCGCCCTTTTTCTAGTTGCTTCGCGCGAGGTTTCGTTTTATTCTTCACTGACTCTTTTATTTTCTCCGTTATCACGGGTGGAAATTTCATTACAAGGTGGAAACGTAATTTCACGACTTTGTCATTAACTGCACGGTTTAGTGGGTGAATCGGTACACGTGCACTTTCTTTCGTTGCAAGTATACACTATCTAAAATGAGAAACTAGCAGCGAAAATAGCAACTTCCTGAAACTTTCTGCCATTATTTTTGCATTTGGGGCTTATCGGGAAATCGGAATGTCAAAATTCCTTCAGATTATTGCTCATTTATTCTAGTTTACAAAATATATAAAAAACAAATGAGGTCCTGTTTGCTTCCATGGTCACTATATATTCGAATATTTCGAGTTCCAAAATTCAGAATGTCAAAATTGCTTCAAATTTGTGTTCCTCGTGGTCTAGTTTACAAAATATATAAAATTCAGGTGGGGTCCAGTTTGCTTCTATCGTACTTTATGTTCAAATATCTCGATTTCCGACATTCGAAATGTCACAATTCCTTCAGATTCGTTTCCCTCGTGGTCTAATTTACAAAATATATGAAAATCAGTTGGTGTTCAGTTTGCTTCACTGCACTTAAAAAGTACATCGGAAGTATCATCAAAGAAATAACTAAATAAATAAATAAAGTGCGAAGAATCTGAGCTCAGTATTTGTAATACAGAAGTTCACATCAGTACTTACGGTTTAGAACCCCCGTACTGTTTTAATTTTAAATTATGACAACCCTAATTTAGCTGTGAGTTGTACAACCAACCAACTATCCTATATTATCATAATAGTTTTGGTGAAATAAAAAAAGTAAAACACTCATATAAATCAATACAATATTCTCAATTGATAGGTGCTTTCACAATTGTTAAAAGATGTAATTAAAAACAGCAAACATTGTTTCTGCTTTGAAAAGAACAAACATGGTTTCATTATAAAACTGTTTCGGGTGGGTTTCGCGTTCGAAAAGTGCTTTTGCGGTTTCAGTTTGGAAATTCAGTTTTGCGGTTTCGGTTTCGAAAACCGCCTTTGCGGTTTCGATTTTGATACACGCTTCTGCGGTTTCGGTTTTGAAAACCGCATTTGCACTTTCGGTTTTGAAATCCGCATTTGGGGTTTTCGGTTTTCAGAAAACCGGTTTTCTCAAAAATCGAAAACCGCGAATCTCACAAAAGTTTGACAGCACTATGAAACAATAGTGACTGTGAATTTGTGTAGGTATTTAAATAAACAATATGTGTGTCTCAGCTATTCGTCAGTGCAATAACACGTACAAGTGGACTAACGAACACATGTCAGGCAGTGTTTCTTTTCCTCACTAGGTGACTAATAATAATCTACGTATAATAAGTGAGTTAAAATGGAATATACATAAACTCTAGTCGAAAGTGTTAAAAATGAATGAGAACAAAACTCAATTAACTGAAAAACGCAGTGTGTTAAAGGGACAGTTAACACATATTCAAACATTTGCCTCCGCTTCGGATGAGCATACAAACAACTTTCATCAAATTATTACACGTATATCTTCCTTAAAGCAAATTACGAAAGATTTCCAGAACTGCACTGTGAGTTGGAAGCCTTAGATGAGTTACAAGTACAAGAAGCACATAGAGAGAGCATTGAAAATACATATTATGATGTCCTCGCTGAGTTGCATGCTCTCAAAGAAAGAATGGGGGAAAAATAATGATACGTCATCCACAGCTAGTGACAGTTTTCCAACTCTTCAAATATAACTCAAATTCTATTACCAAAAATACCATTGGCTAATTTCCAAGAAAAGTATGAGGAATGGCAAACATTGGCTGATATGTTTAAGCCTTTAGTTCATACAAATACGTCACTATCAGTCATTTGCAAATTTCAATATTTAAGAAGTACATTAAAGTGTGAAGCACACAATTTGATTTTTAATTTACCCACCACAGAGGCGAATTATGAAATTGCATGGAATCTATTAGTAGGTAGATATGACATTGAGAGTTTCATAGCTGCTTTATATGTACGAGGGTTATTTGATATACGGTCAATTAGCAAAGAAAGTTCAGATGAAATCAGGTAATTTGTTAATACAGGCAATTTACATGCATTAAAGAGAATTAATCTAGCTAAAGGCTTGCATAAAATCATTCTAATACAACGTTTAGTAGACAGATTAGATAGTCCAAATAAGCAAAAATGTGAAAAACACCAAAATAGCCAATCTTTTCCATCATTAACCGACTTGATTTCAGTTTTAAGAAACTCGTTGTCAGATTTTGGAAAATCTTAAATGTCCTCATCTGATATTAAGACAGGTAGGTCTAAGGTTAGCAGGGATGCAAATAACCACTAGCCCACCCGCCCGTCGCGAGTGTTTTATCCCTGCGGGCGAGTATTTAGTATCATACCGAAGGAAAGTAAATGATTTCTTTTGTGTGATGTGGGCTAGTAGCATTTTTCTTGGGCTGCTAAAATTTTGTTGCTTATTTTCATCTGTGGGTTAATACAGCAAACATTTAAGTTCATATGTGGCTACTGAATCTACAGCACGCCAAATATGTAGTAAACAATGTAATGGTAGTTTCAAATGTCCAGATTTATTACAGGCAAATGTTCAAGAAAGATGAGGCCTTGTTAAGCAACATAAGTTTTGTAGTATTATTTTTAAATAGTTTTCATTTTGCGGAAGATTGTAAATCTGAAAATTATAAATATTGTCACAAGAGGCATAATGCACTCTTGCATGATGAAACGCGTCCAGAAAGCAACTCTGGCCATTCAATGTATGAAGATTCAGGTCATTCCAGTAAGAGGAATTCTCATGAAGAAGATAGTCAAAGCAAGAAACATATTGTTCATTAAAAGTAAATAATTCTCAGCAGGTTTTATAAGCGACAGCCATTTTGTACATGGAAAATTCTAGTAGTCAATATAATAAGTGCAGAAGTCTTCTGGATGCAGTTTCCCAATCTAATTTTATATCTTAAGATTTAGTGAAGAAATTACGATTAAAGGGGACAGGAAATCATGTTCCACTACAAGAGCTAGAGTTTCTTTCTCTACTTCCAAATGAAGCATAGTTTATCACAAGGTGTGTTGGTGTGTTTGTGTGTGAATATGAAGGATATGTTTTGAAAATACTGCCAAGTTCAACTAATAGTTATCCATGTGTCTAGTGTTACGTGATTTTTTCTTACTTCTTCCGTACATATTATAGTGTGGTTAGTGTTCTTCCAGTGTATGTTTGTGTCTGTAACAATGCAATAGTCCTCAGAGTCTTCTCGCAGTTACAAAAGCAAAAGCAGGGTTAGTAGAATTATTTATTCTCACATTATTTTTTTTCGATAGTTTCCAGTTAAGTTATGTGAAACACAATGTATTCAATGTTTTTAATTTTCATCATATAAAAATCAGGTTCAATTCTCTTACGTGGTAGAAAATGTCCTGCATTTTCAAAGATCCCATTAGAAAACAGAAAAAGTTCATAAACAGTGCACATTACTGTTTTCGCTAACCACGGAATGCAGAGTAACAAAGTAGATAGATTTGAAACACTGAACCAGGGGTTTTCATTCTTTGAGGAGTTGTGACGCATCGACCTTGGTGTCAATTACCGCACTCTTCCCTCCCTCTCCTACTCTTCTCTCCTCACCCCCAGTCTCCAGTGAACCAGCAAAATCCTCAAATACGAAATGGCAAAGCAACCATATGATGTTCAGCTTCCGCACTTAAATGTACAAAGTGCCATAAAGCACCACGAAGAAATTTCGGCCATTCTTAGCTCTCTCTCTGTGCATGCTTTGCTGGTTTCTGAATCTTGGCTGAAACATACCTTACCCGACTCATTAATAAACAATTCCAACTATAGGGCTGTAAGCTGCGACAGAATAGGGAAGGGTTCCGGGTGCGTTTTGGTATATGTTAGAGAAGACGTTAAAGTGAAAATACTAGATGAACCTCCAGTTTATATTCCGCTTGTGCAGAATACCTCATGCTCGATCTGAATCTACAAAATAAACATATTCTATTGATCTCCGTCTATCGCCCACCTAATACAAACTTTGAAAATTTGAAAAAGCGATATCCTAAGTTATCCGCTCGTACTGTAACATCATAATTATGGGGGACATGAACTATGATCTTTTGACGTCTAAATCCGAGATGCTGTGATATAAAAGTTATATTAATTCTCTAAATCTATCTTTTTGTACGTTACAACCTACTCACAGAACTGAGACGAACGAATCGTTTATTGACCACATAATAGTCTCCTATATTTGTAAAGTAACAAATGTAGGTCAAGTATCCGTGCCAGGTATAAGCCGACATGACCTTCTTTATCTAACTACAAACATCTAATGTCCAATAAAAAGTTCCGCGAGTAATATATAAAAGGAACCTAAAACAAATAAATGACCACGCGGTGCACGAAGACACATATCTCGCGCCGTGGTACTTAGATTACTGTGCTCTCACTCTGGATCAAAAGGTAACTCTCTTTAATAGTTTTGTGGAGCAACTATATAATAAGTATTTCCCTTTGAGAAGGGAAAGAGTGAGTAGACCTTCCAATCCTTGGATTAACGATGATATACTCGCGCTCATGACTCTTCGAGACTCTGCCTGCAGACGTTAGAGAGCGGCTTTAAAACAAAAACCAAACATCTCATTAATGCAGAAGGAATAAGAAAATTACGAAACCGTTGTAATCAAGAAGTTCGTAAGGCGAAAATCGAATTTGGTAGAAATTTCCTGAGCCATACGACTCAACCTAGAGAGCTATGGCAAAACTGAAGTTCCTAGGTATTGGTGTCACAGCCAAAATCGATAAACTTTCAGAACTCCATATGGACATCATAGATGAACAGCTATGCCATACACCAAATATCACACCAGATAAAATCAATAACTTGAAGAATATTAAAAAAACGAGCCCTGTAAAAATTATACTTAACCTTTACCTCGTCACTGCTCATGAAGGCAATAAACAATATCAAATCACCTGCTTCAGGACCTGACGACTTGCCAATCATTCTTATTAAAAAAGATATTACAGTTCATTGTAGATGTCATTGTGCAAATTTTTAATGCTTCATCAGAGCCGGAGAATTCCCATCAATTTTTAAACTCTCTCACGTACGCCCATTGCCTAAAACTACAAATCCAACAAAAGCAGAAGATCTAAGCCCTATTATTATACTCCCTGCAGGCTCAAAAGCGTTATAGCATATAATAAATTACCAATTAATTAAGTTTTTCGAAAAAAAATATTATCTTAAATTCGTTTCAGTCAGGTTTCAGTTCTCAGAACAGCAGTTGCACTGCTCTAGTAAATATAACTGAAGATATTCTATGGATGAACACCAAATTACACTGTTATCCCTACTAGATTTTTCTAAAGCTTTCCAAACTATAGACCATGACATACTGATTGCCAAACTGTCTCGCTTCTACAATTTTCCCAGTAAACTTTATCTTGGTCTAGCTCCTATTAATCTAATAGAAAACAAAAAATTGTCACTAATAAAATATGTTCCAATACGAAACTTTCCCATGTGGAGTCCCGTAGGGCAGCGTCCTAGGACCTCTTCTGTTTTCCTTATACATCTACGATTTACCTGAACACATCAGCCATTGTAAATATCACTTATATGCAGATGATATACAATGCTATTTATCACTAATCCCCTAAATTTAACCACCACGATTGATCACTTAAACAGTGACATTGAAAGTATCTGCACATGGGCACGTAACAATGGACTGCAAGTAAAGCCAACCAAATCAAAATTTATCATGCTTGATTCTCGTAAACTACTCTCCACAATCAATGTTACAAGCCTCTTGAATGTTCTTCTAAACAACGTAGACACTTCTGTAAGCGATAGCGTAAATAGCCTAGGACTCCAGATTGATAAATTCTTAAATTGGACAGACGATATTAATAGAGTATGCAGGAAAGCTTACGGCTCCCTTCATTCAATTCAATGTTTAAAAAACCTTCTTCCTGAATCCATTAAAAAGTCCCTGAATCAATCATTCGTAATCCCTCATTTAGATTATTGTAATGCAGCATATGTTGATTTAACCGAAGATCTGGCGAAACCTTTACAGCGCATTCAGAATGCCCGCGTTCGCTTCATATTTAATAAAAAGCGCCTGATATACCTTTGGCGGACCCAGAATTCTATAAATTTTCAGCCGTAGATATGTTAGTAGAAGCAGAGCTGTTCTATAGAGTATTGCTTGCAGATAGAAAAACTCGAAAGGGGAATTATCCAGTTCTTCATAACACGGAGTTTGGATTTGGCAGGAAATATACCTCAGTATTGTGAAGATGGCAATCAAAGAATCATATTCATATTTTTGGTCAAAAAATAGTTAATCTAGAAAATTAAATAAGACAATTTTGAGTACTAGAAGAAACGCATTCAAAGGTCAAAACTAAATCTGAAGAATTTTGTGAACAACATTTCCGTGAAAATACGCGCATACATGATGGCGGCAAATTAAGAGGAAAGCAAGTTAAGAGACTTATATGATTAAGAATATCGGCGTTTAATTTTATTGGAACGCAAACTGAAATCACAACCAGATATTAGTAAACACTACGGAGATTTTTTCTATGAATATAAAAAAATTGCAGCATATAAAAGAAGTTGAGTTACAGCCAGGAGAAGTAAAACAGATAACTGCATTCTACTTACCACATCATCCTGTATTTGGACCTAACAGCACGTCAACAAAACTACAAGTAGTATTAGATGCGAGTTGCAAAACATCCAACGGTAAATCTGTGAGTGACATATTGCTTGTTGGTCTAGTTATTCAAGATGATCTGTATTCATTTGGGTTACGTTTCCGAATGCACCCAATAGCACTTCGTGGATGAAGAAGACAAAAAGCTTCAGAGAATACTGTGGCGAAGATCCAGCGAGGATACGATCCGTATTTATGAATTACAGACCATTTTAAACTGCACAACACCGCCATCTTTTCTCGCCACAAGTTTTTGAAGATGTTAGCAGAAGAACAAATTCAGAAAATTATATACTTTAGGAATTTTACAAAGATACTTTTATATGCACGATCTCTTACATTCATGTACAAACGTGGACACAACATTGAAAACACAAAGAGAATTAACTGATGTACTAGTTAAAGGAGGTTTTAAATTACGCAAGTGGTGCACTAATGAATCAGTCGTGTTACAGGATATTCCAGTTTAATTAAGAGAGACAGTGCAGCCTATTGAATTAGGAAAACGTGATGGTATAAAGGCATTAGGGATTTCGTGGATTCCGAGCACAGATAAACGTTTGATTACTTGCGAGTTTAAACAAAACAGTTACGGTATTCCGGACGATGGAAGTACGAAAAGACAGGTTGTAAGTGTAGTCGACCCCTTAGGTCTCATCAGTCCAGTGGTCATTAAGTACAAGAGTTTTCTACAGAAGCTCTGGATGGTAAATTTACATTGGGATGGAAAATTACCTCCCAATCTACAAGAAGAGTAGAGCCCACTTGCAGAACAATTGCCTCATATCAACAAAATACAGATCAACCAATGTGTAACGTTACAATATTGCACAAGAATACAAATTCATGCATTTTGTGACAGTTCCGAGGCATGTTATGGTGTACCGATATACTTAGAAATACCAACGATGAAGACGAAATAAATATCAAGCTACTTTGCGCAAAATCAAAAATAGCGCCCATAAAGAGAATCAGTCTTCCTAGACTAGAGA
The DNA here is from genome assembly GCF_964235325.1 of Thermobia domestica. Taxonomy (NCBI): domain Eukaryota; kingdom Metazoa; phylum Arthropoda; class Insecta; order Zygentoma; family Lepismatidae; genus Thermobia; species Thermobia domestica. The sequence continues at coordinate 76,151,473 of NC_137461.1, forward strand.
TATGTGGGGCAGTCTTAATATCTAAACTGCTTAAGGAAACATTAACTAGCATAGATGTACAGATTGACAGACTATAATTGTGGACGGATTGGACAATAGTGTTATCATGGACAGGATCATCACCCAGTAGATGGAAAACCTTTGTTACCAATAGAGTGTCCCAAGTTCAAGAACTCACAGAAAACAAGCAATGTCATTATGTTCCATCCGAACTGAATCCAGCCGATATGGTTAGCAGAGGTGTAGAGTCACTAACCTTAAAGAACTCTGAGTTTAGGTGGAACGGCCCAAGCTTGCTCCGCATAAAACAAACCCCATAAAATATTAAAAAGCTGAAAATTCCAGAAGAAAGAGGTAACATCGTATGATTGGTAGCATCCATGATGCAGCATTTATGGAAATATATTGCAGTTTAGAAAAGCTATTGCGTGTTACATCGTTCTGTTTACGCTTCATACGTAACCTAAAACCTACACAATCAAGAAAAACAATAAATCTTAATGTAGAAGGCGAAACTATTTCCATGCAGAGATGTATAAAAATAGTGCAACAAGAAGCTTATTACCAGGAAATTAGCGACTTGAGAAGCGAAAAGGGAAGTCATAGTAAAATCAAAATCAAGTATTTAAATCCATTCATTGATGATCAGGGTTATTACGAGTTGGTGGAAGATTGGACAAAGCAAACTTTGTTTATGAGGGAACCGGTCAAAACCCCCACAGCCAAAACACCCACACTCAAGAAATGTCAAAACGCCCACACGATCGGTCATAACCCCCACACAAATGGACAAATCCCCCAAACGCACGAACGGTCAAAACCCCCACAGCCAAAACCCCCACACTCAAGAAATGTCAAAACGCCCACACGATCGGTCAAAACCCCCACACAAATGGACAAATCCCCCAAACGCACGAACGGTCAAAACCCCCACAGCCAAAACCCCCACACTCAAGAAATGTCAAAACGCCCACACGATCGGTCAAAACCCCCACACAAATGGACAAAACAGCCACACATAGCAACGGTCACAATCCCCACATAAATGGACAAAACCCCCACACAAATGGACAAAACTCCCACACAATCGGTCTAATCTCGCACATTCTGAAATGATCCTGGTTGTATGTCTTGCCCTTGTACTTTTTAATAACATTTTTTATTCCACTTAAACCGATGTTGCAACTATTCTTCTTGCACTGTTTGTAATGACAGAAACACTAAGGTGGGCGTCGTAAAGAGCCGCAACAAAGACGTGCAATCACGGTATTTTCAGAGTGTGGGACATTTGTCCGATTGTGTGGGGGTTTTGTCCTTTTGTGTGGGGGTTTTGTCCATTTATGTGGAGATTGTGACCGTTGCTATGTGTGGGAGTTTTGTCCATTTGTGTGGGGGTTTTGACCGATCGTGTGGGCGTTTTGACATTTCTTGAGTGTGGGGGTTTTGGCTGTGGGGGTTTTGACCGTTCGTGCGTTTGGGGAATTTGTCCATTTGTGTGGGGGTTATGACCGATCGTGTGGGCGTTTTGACATTTCTTGAGTGTGGGGGTTTTGGCTGTGGGGGTTTTGACCGTTCGTGTGTTTGGGGGATTTGTCCATTTGTGTGGGGGTTATGACCGATCGTGTGGGCGTTTTGACATTTCTTGAGTGTGGGGGTTTTGGCTGTGGGGGTTTTGACCGTTCGTGTGTTTGGGGGATTTGTCCATTTGTGTGGGGGTTATGACCGATCGTGTGGGCGTTTTGACATTTCTTGAGTGTGGGGGTTTTGGCTGTGGGGGTTTTGACCTAGACCCGTTTATGACTCTAAGCAACATATTCGTAATTGTATAACGTGCTATGAGCGAAGGTCTGAAACAGCACATCAATTAATGGGCCAGCTACCGACGGAGAGAGTTACAGGAACGAGATATTTACATGAGGTTGGCATAGATAAACGGGATACTTCTTAGTGAAGGCAACAGCTAGAACTAAGACACTTTCAAAACCATATGCAATTTCATTCATTTGCTTGGGAACACGGGCAGTACATTTAGAATTAATCAATGATTTAACAGGTAAATCCTTTATTGCTACACTGAAAGGATTCGAAGCAAGAAGAGGAAAATGTAACAGTATTCACAGTCACAATGGATCTAACTTTGTATGTGCAAATCGGGAGTTGCAAGAATACTTCAAGAATGAAGAATTCTTGAAAACATTAGAAACATATGCTTAACAAGAAGGATTCAACTGGAAATTAATAATACAACTTCACCACACATGGGATCGTGGGTACGTGCCATAATGTCTATTAAGTATCATTTGAAAAGGGTTGCAGGAGATGCCCACCTAACCTTGGAAGAATTATCTACATGGTTGGTGCAAATCGAACCGTGCCTAAACTTATTCTAATTTCTAAAGATCCTCAATTTTTAAGTTCAGGATATTTCCACATTGGTACCACTTTAACGAGCATTACAAAACCTAAATGATATTCCTATTAATAGACTGTCCAGATGGGAAGAGCACATAAGTTGCTACAACATATTGAAGACGCTGGCATAAAGATTACCTTAATCAGCTTCAACAACGAAAAAATGGACTTTCAGACAACCGAATTTGAAGCCAGGATTGGTGGTCATTTTTTAAGACGAAAACATTCCTCCTCAAGTGTGGAAAATCTGTGATATTCAAAATGGTCACCCAGGAAGTTATGGTTTAGTGAGTGTAATTTCTGTTAAAACGAAGACAGAATTAGTGAAACGAACAATTAACAAAGTTATTTCTCTTCCTGAGTACATTTGATTAAATCTGTGCCCAATCAAGAGGGGGGAGAATGAATAAACAAATTATAATATTGATATATTAAAATTCAACTGGTTAAAAACTTGAGTCTTGTTCTGTTTTATAATTTACAACATTTTATGTTTCGTATATTTTTATTCTTTTGCTTTTAATACTCTGTGGACTTTGGTAAGGGAATCATGAAAATGATAGATATTTAAACCATTTTTTAAGATTCTTCTGTGTTAGTGACATCAGTGATGTATCTTCAACACACGTAAAAGAAACAAATTTTATGTGCTTTGATGGAAGTAGCTGCAGTGTAGAATTGGGTTATATAGGAGGTAATATTTGTAAAGAATCAATGTAGAGTATATACATTTCATATCAGAGAAAGTAAAGACAAGTTGTTATGTTCAGTGTTTTTTTATTATTTAAGAGACAAGCACGCAAAAGGATAATCAGTGTTTACTATCTCGTTTGTCCTTATTTTCGTTGTTGCTTCCAATGATGATATTCAATTTAGGGTCAATCGATTTTTTTTTTAATGTAACATTCTGGTGGGTGGGCAACATTGTTCATCCGGTCATTGTTAATATACGGGCAAACCTCTTTCTCTACTTGCCTTGTGCAAAGTATCTTCTTTCTGTCTCTTTCGGTTTCATCTTTATCACAGTTGGACATTCTAAATTATGTTATAATGTGGAAAGTCATTTCATGAGTTTGCGGTCAAGTCGGCACGGATTGAATTTTTTGTAGCGATATATTATTTGACTAATACGTGTTTACATCCACATAGAATACATTTCGCTTGTGTACGTATCTTAATATGAAATTACCTTATGTAAGCAGGTGCGTATCCAGGAGGGTCTGGGGTGGGCCGGGCCCCCTTAAATTTTTGCAGCCCTCCTAAAATATCCAAGGTAGGCTTGCAAATGAACTATAATATGGGGATGAACTATTATATGGTTGGATCGCCCCCCCCCGACTTCAGCCGGGCCCTTCCTACATTTTTGCCCTGGCTGAAGTCAGGGGGGGGGGCGATCCAACCATGTATAAAATATCAACATTGTATAAGATGTTACTTACCTGGAGGTAGTCGCTTTTCCTGCTTTCTTTTGAAGAAAATATACACTGCAGTTAGAAGTAAAGCAATACACCATAGCCACATTGTTTCCGCCTATAATAATAATAATAATAACAATAATATTAATACTACTACTACTACTACTACTACTACTACTACTACTACTAATAATAATAATAATAATAATAATAATAATAATAATAATAATAATGGTGTTTCCTTTAATAATAGAATAAAATATTTTTAGTATTTTAGTTTACATTGTTAGAATATATGTAGTTATGACATATTTATTTATATACTGATAAAACATGATTTTCAATCTGTAACATGATAAGATTTCATCAGTAAATATGATGGTCTCCATTTCTCAACGTTTGGGAGATGACAATCTTAAGTACTGAATTACTAACTCGGAAAATATATATACTTTTACAGATGTTTCTGCTGGTCTTTTAGTTACAGCGTGAACGCTTAATCTACAGATCTAGAGTTCTATTTCTGGTGCAGTACCATTGGGTGTATCATTGTGGTACGAATTCCACCTTAACGTATAGATCCATGTCTTGTATAGCCTCACTGACAAAACAGGATATGGAACTTCAAGAAATGACTGCAATTAATTGTTTAAGATATCATGTATACAATTCCATTTCAGCAACACTGTTTCTTCCTGATAAAGTAATGCCTTATATTATTTTTTTTTCTGAGTCGAAACCGTAAATTTATATTTTTCTCCAAGCATTAAAAAAACAATAAGTAGAAACTGAATATCTTCCTTTTAATTATATTCAAAATAAAAGTTCTTGGTATTTAATGAACAAGTGAACTCTAGACAAACTTTCAGTGGAGCCTTTATTCTTGTCACAGTTTTCATAGTTATGGGCAGTAACGGGACGGAAAATGTACAAGAATCAGTTTTAATTATTATATATATTATCGCAAATTAAACTGAAAATTTGTAATTCATTGGCGTAAACGTATATGGAATAAACCTCCTGATGAACTACAGTTGTTATTGGTTTCTGATAGTTTCAATATAAAGATAGCATTAATTCTTGTAACACTAAGGTTGCACAGTCAGTAATTTGAGTCTTGATTATTTTAAATCCAATATACATACATAAACACATACATATATAAAGAGAGAGAAAGAGAGAGAAAGAGAGAGAAATATGAACGCTATGCCCTACGTAATGTAAGAAAGCACACAAAGGGGACAAATAATTTATTGCATTTTAGTTATAAATAAAGAAAGATAAATTCATATGAAGGTAACCAAAAATGTTCTGTCACTTTCTTACCCACCACTTTCGAACATCTGTATGTCATCTAAGACGTACCTGGAATATTAAAGGTAGTCCCCATCATCATCGACAACTTTCATCCAAAACTCTGTAAGCCCATGGACTCTGTAAGCCCATCGCGGTAGAGCTTCGTGAGACGTGAAGGGAAGATATTATAAGGTGCATTCTGCAACTCTACTAAGGATTTGACCTCGACTTCTGAAGGAAATTGATTGTCCAAGAAATGGAACAGGACATATTCTGACTTGCTATGTCCGGAAAGTATGGTGGATGCAATAGTGTTTTCCATCCAAGGCGTAGAATGGTGTACGGGTCATCCTAGCCACGTAGGACTTATTGTTGTCTTGTAACAGGAGGACCCTTTTGCGAATCATAAGTGCTCGCTCCAGGGTTTTCATTTTTCTTGTATACGACCCAACTTCCGGCAGTACACATTTACGTTCATGCTCTGGTTAGCTGAAATCAATCTCAATGCACAATGTCCCGAGCACTTCAACAAACAGACAGTAGGGCTTTCTTCTGTTGCACTGCTGTTTTCGGCTGTTTCAGAAGCAGGCGATGGGATGCTAACTAATGATGACGGCGCTGTGAAACCTAGAAGAGTACCCAGTTTTCATTCAGACTCAAGACGCTGTCCAAAAATGGCACCTTCCTCAGACGAGGGAGCAAAGATGCATAGCTCTCTGCCCGCGTTACTTCCAGCAAGAAATAAAATCATGTTTAAATAATCGACCGAAGTTTTAGTGCTTTCCAAGTTTATGAAGGTGCTGCCGGATTGTTTCTCCACTCACACTTAATTGTAGTCCCAGTTCCTCACATGTCTGGGAAAATTTCGCCTTAATTCTGCCTGAAGATATCCATTGCGTACATGTGTTGGTCTTCTGGCATGTGGTGAGTCTACGATTGTTTCGTCACCGTTTTAAAATTGTTAAACCACTGTCAGCGTAGACAAGACACTCTCACCAAAGGCCTGACATATATTCCGCTGCGCTGAGGCGGCGTTTTACCCACGATTGAAGTCGTACGGCATACACGCCCTTATAACGTTGTGTGGAGTTCCCATGCCCACTTTGTCCTTATGCAAGTACACAGTGTAACTGAGCTGCCACAAGCAGGTAGTATCTTGAATATACCTACAAAAACAAGTGCCTTTCGCTTTATCTCCGTTCGCATTCAACTCAATGTGTGGGGGCCAGTTTAACACAGATCTCCACAAAAGGCGACAGAACTTTCGTGGTTACGTTTATAATTCAAATGTCTGTCATCGTTGGTGTTCCACTAGTATATAAATAGAAAACACGATTTTTCGACAAAATACATTATTTTAGACCGGATGATTTTGAAGTTATAGAACTGGAATTATCTTTGAACTCATATGTGTGTTTTTTTTATATTACGTATTTTACCTATTCACCGCAATATTGAGTAACCACACCACAGACGTTGTTACGCCGTGAAATGTACGAAAATTACATTGTCAAATGTGGGGTTTCTCAATATGACGTTGACACATTGGACCGATTTTAAATCGCTGGCTGATATCTGTTTTGATTACGGTAGAGAAGGGTGAGCACTTTCTTCAATACAACCAGAGGATAATAAATATAAAATTATTATTAGTTACAATCTTGCTAAGAGTTTTTCGTATTTACTCCCTTACAGATATCCTACTAAGCTTATATAAAGTCAGTGTATAGACTCCATTTGCTGGAATGGCGTTCTGAACGGAATAATGCTCAAGACCTACAAAGGAAGGTCTAAATCACAACGGAGGAATTAATTTTAGGATGGTCCGAATATTTTGAAATATTTTTTTTTCAATATCCAAGAAGATCATATTCTTTACGTTTTAATTTTCACTCACAAAGTAATATGAAATGGCATACATTGCCACAATCGTTTTTTAGAATGATTGGGGTAATTTATGTTTGTTTTCTTGAGCTAGTGTCTTTTTTTTTACATTTAGGTTCACGCGGGGAGCAGATTATGAGAAATATGTCTTCAAGGTGGGGGGCTGTTAATCTTCAGCGATATTGGCTGCTCAAAAAATTCATTTTCGAAAATGAAGTGTGTTCTGGAAAAGGTGATATTTTGTAGATAGTACAGTGAAATAGCGGTGGACAATACATTTATATCAAACAAACAACGCAATATGCCAAAACAAGAGGCAATTGGCAAGTTGTAAGATGCCACTACCCTTTATTCCCTCCCAAAAGGTGACCTTATCTTGCAAAATGCGTATATTCTGACTATGGTCCTCAAGGAGATATGGTTCCTTCGCTACCCATCAAAAACAAAACAGCAGTAAAAGTAGTAGGTTTTATGCTGATTGGTATACACAAAAACGAGAAAGTCGATTTCACCTGACAGAAAATTAGCCTCTTGTCCTGATATGTAAAAGCAATTATTCTGATTTTCGTTCTTATTAGCTTAAACAATACTATGGCAAATATTACGCAACTCTTCTGTCATTCAGAAATCGTTTCACCTTAGTTGCCCATAACAGAAAAAAACAATATTCAATTACCTTTCAACTCTCTATATATATTAGAAAAATAAAAAAAAATCCTCTCGTACGTTAGAAAAGATCAAAAGACAAGTATTCTTTAAAATAATCTCTCACTTTGTAGTCGAATTGTTAAGCGAATAAGGAAAACAATTATAAGGTGTAAATGGGGTTCGGTAGATCCTAATAAGCACAAAACAAACAAACTATAAATGATTTTGATTTTAATAATAATATATTTCAGACTTCTGTTTCACTTAAATGGTTAACAGAACACAAAATTGTATTATTTCCAGAAAATTTAACCCACTTGTCGACGCGTATGTGATTGCCCCTGCCGAAATGTTTTACTAAAAATATGTCTGATGTTATTCCTAACGAAGAAACTAATTATATGCGAAATATGTGAAATTCTTACGTTGTTACCGTAATCTTAATTTTTTGAAGGAATAAATTTTGCTGGAGAATTTTTTTTTAAATTATAAAATTCTATGTAAATTTATATCACAGTTGAGGTGGAAGAATATTGTATGGAAATCGTGTATCTCTTTCCGAGTTGTTGGTTCTTGTCCAGAGGAACCGTCAAGTTACCCTGAAATCTGTAGAAATGCTCTCTTCAAGAACATAGCACCTAATCCTTTTGGATAAATAATTGCGAACAATCAGTTACAATTTACCACTTCTAAGAACACTCCGAAACTTAAAATAATAAAACTTGTTGATGTTTTTAAAATATTAATTTCCATCGCTGATACCTAACTGAAATGTTTCATAATATTCACTATGAACTCTCCAGTTACTAATAACAACTTAGAACTCTCAGAAAAAAAGTTTGAACTATATTTTATTTCTATGGAGTACACAGTGATTGAGTTTGACTGTTCTATGAAAAAAATATTTATGATACTACAAAATCATCAACTATGAAATGATACATTTAGGATTGTATTTTCAAACGACAGAAGCTTTATCTGCAGCTTTTGTTAAATTGGTCCTTAACTGTTTCTAAGTCTATGAGATGAACTCTGTTGGATTAGGCACTGAGGCAAGCGTGTGCAAGTTGTAACACGTGGTTGGTCAATGCAATCTATTACATTTTTCAGGAACTCAGTAGCTATATTCAATGACGAATCTTATTTTCGCACACTAACATCACGGAACGTTAAAAGTGTTTCGTTGGTTGCAAAGAATATATTCTTACTGAAGAAAAATAAAAATCTTGTTCAAGGCAAATTTCAAAGCACAAAGTTAAGTTCGAAGGGGTGGTGCTGTAGAGAAATGTTGGCTTCTGCATTGTTTTCTCGTCGTTGTAAGTCGAACTTCGAATTCAATGGTTGCAGTTTCAATTCAGTTTAAAATAATATGTAAGAAATATACATTAACTAATCTGTCAGAAGGGCCGGATGAAAGGAATCAGTGGTCCGGATCCCGTCTTAGAACCGGCCGCGTATGCTAACCGCTTAGCCACGAAGGAGATCAGTAATGTTTAATTTCGCAAAAATGTTAAGTTAGAAATGTTCCATTTTGAATATTAAGCTCTTCATTTGAGTTTGACTTCGAAAGGTTTTTAAAAGTAATACATTTTTTTCCCTTAATGTTCTAAAGTTATGAACCAAGACTAAGATGCTGATAAGGGAGACGGTGATAATTAGTGGGATAAAGAAATGAGAGGGAAGTGGGAAACCCTGGAAAAAATACATATACTGTTTGCTAACCACAAAATCCTTTGGGCGCAAGCTTGTATCGGTTTAGCAACCTCACGTACCAGAAGCAAGTGATCTACCAAACTGAAGGGACGCAGCCACAAATTAAATTATATCGAATCTAATACACAGAATTGTGGCCATTAAGTAAACACAACACAATTCATATTTTTTTCCAAGTTTGTTAATTTTAGACTCAAAATTGCTACCAAGAAAGTAGTCTCAGACAGAAAATGAAAATATAATCACAAATAATAAAAGGTTGGAAATCAAAGATAATTTCAAGTCAACATTAGAATTGATTGTGACTGTTCTACGCAGCCTTGATACGCAACGATAATGATTGCAAAACAAAAGCAATTTTATAACTATAACAGAACAAATAAAAAAATATTGATATAGACTTAACCCTCGCACTACCAAAGGGACGAAATGTTATTGAAACGTGAATAAAAATGAAAATGTATATTAAAAATTCAATTGGTTCCACTTCCGTGAGTATGTAAACACAATCTACGACGGTGTAGATGGAAAAGAAATGAAATCTTACGTTTAACGTCACACGATACTATCCTTAAGGTTTAAGAGTTGATTGAATATTAAAAGTGAATGATGACGGAAACATCTGTGACAAAGGAAATGAGAAGAAAGAGTGAAAATGAAACGAGGCGAGGACGAAATGTTATTATGTACGTGAGAGTAAGGTCACGTTGTATGCAAATTAACAAATTTAGAGTAAAATTCTGTTTTTCCTCGTGTCATTTCCTGAAATGGATACTGTTTTGATGTACTTTGTGCCCACCTCAGTATATTGCTTTAATTACTCTACTAACCGTTTCTTTAAAATTGTCAGAAAATATGTTATAGCTTAACATGTCTAGCTATAGCGTACACCTTAGAGTCGTTCAAATTGAACGTACGTGCATCTCATAAAATTTGCTATTTTAAGTGGGTGGGCACAAAGTACGCCCCGGCTGGTAGGACATGTGACTCTGATTTAACCTAGTAGTCTCTATCCTAGATGGCAGTATAATAAATAGATGTATTCCGCCCTTTCTGAATTTGGCGGTTAGCATTATCATGTGTAGTGTTCATTTTGAGATGTTCAAGTTAGTGTTTCTTATAAATTTGTTATTTTAATTTGGTCGGCACAAGGCATCTTCTTTCCGCTTAGTAGGTCTCACTGACAATTAGAACTGACACTCCTAGATAGCAGCATAATTAATAGCTGTTAGTCAAATTATATGCACTGTTCGCTTCAGTCCCTGTTGATTTTTGTGAGAGTTTCTAATTAGTCTCTTACGCTTGATTCATTTAATCTTAATAGATGGGCACAAAATACCACCTTCTCTTGGTAGTACGCGCTACAAACATACGTTGGAAGTGCGAGGGTTAATATGGCTTTGGATAACTTTGTATAATATCAGTGAATACAAAAGTTATTAAGGTCAATTTGCAGAATATACAAGTCTGCAGCAATGTCTGCAGCAATGTTCATAGTATCGAAGGACATAAACAATACTCTAAATATTAATACGTGGTTTAATTGTTATATAATAATATATTTCTCCCCTAGGGCATATACCAAAATAACACAGTCTCCTATTCCGGTAAAAGATAGCTGAAACTTTTGTCAGCCAAGAAGTACTTAACAAGTTATACTCATAACATATCATCATTAACTTATATGAGAGCCACCTTAAACCTTAAAGTGCTATTTGTTGCACAATTCTTTATTGTATAGCATTCAAAGTAATCTGACAACCATGGGGTTAATAACAACGCTGACCTATCCACTGATGAGAGAACCTCATATTTGTTTAAACCTTGTGCTACATATGTATTGAAGGTATTATCCTTCAGTTGATAAATACATCTATAAATAATGTAAAATAGAAAAATACAATCGTTTTGACATTGAAATAATTTTTATGTACGAGTTATACAAATTATCTCGTCCTCATTTGGGGAACAGTGTTTAACTTTAAATTCCCGTTGGGTAGTTATGAAACATTTGAAAGTAATTCAGTGTTTCAAAACTAATCTTAAAATGAAGGTTGAAATCACGTATAATTGTGGTGCTAAAAACCGACAAACCGACTATCTGACAAACAAACTAAAATTATATAGCTAGTTGTTTATTGAATAAAGCTTGAACAGTATTATTTTGACATATCAAAAGAGTCAAACACTTCAATGTGCTTCCGGGAGGTATTCTTCATATTTGTGGAAGGATTGCTTTTATTGTTTTGTCCTTATGTATCATCAACAGAAGAAGAAAGGCGCAATGGTTTTGTAAGAATAGTTGCCAAACACTGTGTCGGTAGAGCAGAGAGGAAAGGCTAACAATTTGCATTAAAACTTCAATATTTGTTCTATAATCTTCCGAGTTTAAACGAAAAAATCATATTCTGAGAATTTGAAACGATTTTTAGTCACATATATTTCAGTTGTTACTACATGATCAAACTATTGAATGACTAATATATGAAGAAAGTTTTGCGAACCTTTAGAATATTAGAAAAAAATTTCGTTCATATCCAATTATGCAAAACACTAATAATTTGGGAGTCAACATCTAATCAAAATTTAGAATACTCAAATGAACTAAGTAAAAGAAAAGAAATTACAAATTAACAATCCACTGCTAAAAGATATTGCTCAAATAGGAATGATTAAATTTATTTTAGATAATATCAGAAAGTTAAAATATAATGTTGTAAATATATAAGATAGTCTTACCAGAATGTAATTGCAAACACTATCGTTGATAAAATGATGTGGTCATCCAGAGAGAGACACTTAAATATATTTCCAAAGGAAAGCAAGTTCAGAATAGCAAGTGATTCTCAGCAATTAAATTCATTAAGGTTTAGAAATCTCTAATAACATGAAGACACAAAAGACAAGAGAATAACATGTTGTACAATATTCTAATTTAGATTCTTGAAATGTCAGGGACACAGCGGAGCAATATACTTTTGCTCTTTTGACATTTAGAAATAATTTGTTTTTGTTAAAAGTTGGAATCGAAATTTTAAAAAAATCTTCTTGCGTGTATTGCGTGATACATTTAGTAAAGTGATATTTTGTCTACAGGCAGACAATTTTGCTACAAATTTAGGAATAGTATGTTTCTCAAGGTTGATGATCATAGTTATGTCGACGGATAGGCAAATCTTATTAAAATGTCTATGGAGCATTATGAAAACCAACTTACGCAAGAAATTTTGTCCCCATCTGCGAACGTTGCAGATACTTTATTAATAGAATGGATTACACAAAATATACTAGGAGCATTAGCTGAACGTATACAAAGGATTAATCTTAATGAAAATAATCTTTAAAATTTCACATTAATTTTCACAATTCAAGACAGTTTTCATTGCATCACAGAGAATATTGCCATTTTTTTTTCCTTTAACATGCTGACCTTTAATATAAGATATTTGGAAACAAATTGTAAATAGAAAATTACTTTTCAGAAAGGGGGGGGAGGGGGGGGGCATATAAACCAACCAACAGGAAATTACATTTAGCACCAGCAGCTACAAAACCTTTTCCTGTCAACTCAAATATATTTAAAATCTTTACAATATCAAGCAATTAGATTCTGATTACGTTCTTCTACAAAGACAATTCTTCTCAGAGTATAAACACCTCATCCAGTTCCTTGCCAGGTGGTAAAGTGCCAAGGACCGACGAGACGTTACCACGTTGGATAGAAATGGATATGCGCTGTATTAGATAGGATGTGGAGCGAAGTTCGCCGGAAACACAAGAAATGCGTCTTCCTACCTCCCTAATGAATTCTAGACTTCTTGCACCCCAAGCACCACTTGTTTCAATAGCGATTGGAGTGAAAACAAACTTTTCGAGAAGGTTGTTGTATTTTCTTTGCTTTTCAGCTTCTCTGCGATTAGCAACAGCTCCAGCGTTCATTACTGACAGAGGGAGACTTGAATGAGCGTATGTATCAGCGCATGTGAAGTCCCACAATAAACATTTACCTCTCATCCATGGAATCAGTGTCATCCCATCCGGTCGCTTTCCATCCGAACGACAGCAACCAGAAGGTTCCCGTATTGAAGGAAATCCAGCTGTGTTGAGGGCTCGTAGTATTATATCATTTACCGAGTAATGTCGGGCGAATCTACCAGCGCTCTTCATGCATGAAAGGCCATGCAGGCCACGTTGGTTAACCTCATCCCCACAAGCTGGACAGCGATGAGGCTCACAAACTGCTAAGCCTAAACGTAAGGCTGCAGCAATTCGAAAGCTTTCATTTGACAAATGAAGGCCTAAAGGCGGAGAAGGTATCGCCATCAACCATGCACCCGCTTCGGGAGACGAGGCAGCAAGAAGCCTGGCTTTATCTTCTGGAACAAGAACAGATTGTAACAAATGATTATGTAATTGACATGCAATTGGTGTATACCAAGATGACTGATAACACTTTTTGTTAATCTCCGGAAGGCTTGTATCTGCTAAGTTTGCCCACTTATTAGAACCTTCTTGAACTGAACCATCTGGGTCCAAACAATAACCCTGTGGAAGGAGAGCTTCGATTAAACGCAGAGATCCGTGGTATGACGCTAAGAATGTAGGAATCGCCATATCCACAGCTCGTCGAATACCAAGACCGCCCAAACCAACAGGTAAACATGCTTGTATCCAAGAGTTGTCATTTAAGGAGCAGTTCAGAATTGATTCAAGGCCAGTTTTCAGGACAGTATCATATTTTTGCAGCAAAGAACTCATGCCAAGATGGAAAGCATCGTAAAAAATAGTTTAGGCGAGGGATTGATAAAGAAGCTCGTAAAAGGAAAAAGGCTGAATGGGCTGAAATTGAGGGAAGTCGAGACAAGAACAATTCTAAAGTAGATATTTTATTCAATAGCACGTTAGTGAGTGCTTCCGACGTGAGAGCAGCACCTAGAAGACATGCATTCTGGATTGTTAGAGGGCGTATGCCTGGTGCAGCCTCATTAAATCTTCTAAAGATTTCGTCGAATGCGGTTTCATCTGTTCCAAGACAACCCACCTCGCATTTAGAAAAGTTAAGACGCAAGCCAAGAAGTGATGCCTTCTTATTTATTTCTATTAAAGATGAAAGAACTATCTCGGGGTCACCACCAATTGTTCCATCGTCTAAGTACCAAATGTTTAATTCGGTATTCAGTGATTTAACTAAAGAGTGAATGGTTATAGCGAAAAGTGCTGGGCCCAGGGGATCACCTTGTTGTACACCTCTCTGAGAAGAAATAGTGTTTCCGTTGAAAAACAGATCACTTGGTTGAGCATAACATTGATAAACATATGGATAAATTGAAGGAAAATTATTCATCACTGCGGCAAGCATAGTATCCCGGCGAAGCTCATTAAATGCGTTACGAAAATCCAATTTAATGTTTAAAATTAACGCCATATAAAAATTAATTGATTATTAGTTAATTATCTTTAAAATATAGTACAATATCACACCAATAAGATATTGTGGCTAGCGTAGCATGGTACTTCCACTGACATCTCACTTTCCTATTCCAACATTAGATTCTGTATTTCATGTTACGATTTCGTTCATAAATTTTGCATGTGTGTGCGGATCAAAATAAGCACGGAAAATTTATTAGGAAAGAATAAAAATGAAAATGTATATTAAAAATTCAATTGCTTCCACTTCCGTGAGTATGTAAACACAATCTACGACGGTGTAGATGGAAAAGAAATGAAATCTTACGTTTAACGTCACACGATACTATCCTTAAGGTTCAAGAGTTGATTGAATATTAAAAGTGAATGATGACGGAAACGTCTGTGACAAAGGAAATGAGAAGAAAGAGTGAAAATGAAACGAGGCGAGGACGAAATGTTATTATGTACGTGAGAGTAAGGTCACGTTGTATGCAAATTAACAAATTTAGAGTAAAATTCTGTTTTTTCCTCGTGTCATTTCCTGAAATGCATACTGTTTTGATCTTTTAAAGTATCCATTTCATCCTTCAAAGACACAGTTTGTAGAGATACAACCTAATGGTTAACTTCAGCTGTTCAAAAATTAATTCAATCTGAACAAAATCTGATTTATTGGCGGTTACTGTTACTAGATTAACAAATAGTATAGTGGATACCAGTGAATGTATTATCTCCTCACGGAATACCAATTTCGCCACCCAGTCCACAGTTGGGAGATCGGAGAAAAGAGAAAATGACTTACACAATGGTCTCCAGTTCCATGCCACAGAAAATGGTCTGATCCTCGATCGTTTTGCAGTGGAGTGACCAGATGAGGAGAGCGACGATGAGAGAGAGATGACCCTGAACTCCCACCCAGAGTTTCATTTGGAAGTTTATCTTCGCTTTTCTCCTTTCGTTTACTTACTAAAATACACTTTCACAGTCATTTATCTATAGGTTGGGTGTTAGTATGCGAGGTCAGGTTTTATTAAGTTGCATACTGGTTTACATTGTTTTCAGTCATTTCCTATCTTAAACTGTTTTTAACACCTAAAGGTTAAAAATCGGTTGTACTTCCTGCCGGGTACGTCAGAGACCCCCACCCTCACCAGGTTCGCACCAGCAGTCATCGTGATTATCGCGACATTTTGTTTAACAATGTTTTTCGTTTGTCTTTCCTTTCGATGTTTCCTGAGAGGCAGAAATACAAATATAGACAATCACACACGAAAAGAAAAAAAAGCCCTGTGAGCACAAAAATACTAAATCAGTGATGGTAAGTTTAGCGTGAGTGGTACCAAAATTGATATCAAGAGAGGGGTGGTGCTATAAGGGAAGGAGATGTGTATTGAAAGTCAGAAGAGTTGTTGACTGCGTGGTACAGCCTAGAAGGTGGATGATTTCCGGATGAGCATCACGTGGAGAGATGTGGAGATTAGATTCCCCACAGTCGAAGACGGTTGATTGCGGCTCTGCACGGCTATAGTCTTTTGGTTAGAGAGAAAGTTTCTGGATCGCCACATGTCGGATCAGGAACAGTTGGAATCTTGATCCGGAGCGAAGAAAACTGCGGTATTGTCTCCACTGGATGGAGGTTGCTGTCAGGGGTTAGGAAAGGAAACAGGATGAAAACATGAATAAAAATGTTTTAAAAATGTAATTGATGTCCAGAAATGAAACAAAAGGTCTTAAAATAGTATATTTATTGTTTCTGATTTCGCTCGTTGCCCATTTGTTTTTGCAGAGGGGTAAGAGAGGAAATTGACAATAGTAGGAAGAAAGAGAAAGGATGTATAAAATGGATGGTCGTAAAAATGGAAACAAAAGGAGGTTAATTATTATTGCCCTGAAATTAAGGTTACTTAATATGCCAAACAGACAGCACGAAGGGGTGGTTGTACAATATTTTGAGAAAAGCGGATCTGCCAATGGAAATGAAATCGGGGCCCATATGGAAGTAATTTGGATTGGAGGTTATTGTGGAGTCAGAGGGCGAATGTTTGAGGTGAGGAGAAGTGAATGGAAACGGTGGGAGAAATAGATTTTACAGCAGAACACAAAATCGAGTGTAAGGAGTAACATCGTTAATGGAGTAAAGACAATGAGTACTAGATATGTATATTATAAGGCTACTACGGGGCAGAGGCAATACGTAAGGAAGCAGAACGTCGGGAAAAATCTTTAAAAAAAGGGTAAGAATCAAAAATCTGATGTTTGAGCCGTAAGCGGGAGATTTTGGTCTGAGTGATGGGCATACTGTTGAAGGCGGAGATATACAATAAAAATACGAACGGAATTGGCTGAAGATAAGATGAATTGGAAAGAATCATAATAAGGAATAGTCCTGGTGTCATGTGTTTGTAATGGTTGCTGGGTACCCTTTGGTGGGCCAAAGACACGTGGAGAAGGTGGGTTAGCTAGAATTAATTCTTTGCTAGATAGGTGTAAGATAGAGAAAGGGTTACTGTGGGGAAGCGAAACTGATGTAGCCACTTGGTGAGCTGTATGTTTTGGTTTGAAATTACCAAGATTTGACATAGAAATGGCTGAGTGGAAAAAGCACAGGTAGGCAAATCCGTTTTGTAGAGGGGTATGGTATGGGTAGCATTGAAGAGGGCAAGATCTGTGGGTAAGAGAAGCGAGCAAGTTTCATTTCGTGTGTTAACCGGTAAGTCCTTATACGGAATAAAGTAAAAAAGACGTGAGAGGTATAACCGGAATACGGATTTGTAAGTAGACTTTGTCTGCAGTAACATGACAGTGGATAAGCAGAATTGAGTGGGAGAAAAATACGGGGATATTTTGAGACCTTTTGTGGTTAAACGGGTGTTGAGTTTAAAGAGGTCATTTATTGAGGTATGATTGCGTAACGGAGTAGTTGGAATCAAGTTTCGATTACAGTTTTCGTAAATATTGTTGAATATATCTAGTTGAAAAATTCCGTTTTACTTATGTAGTAGAAGCATATCTAACTGAAAAAATAATTGAATAAATGATAGAAGGTGTTGTAGATTATTTGATATTTGAGCCATAAGGGTTAGTTTATCGTCAATAATTCAACGGAAAGCGGTTCGAATTCCTGAAAAAACACACGACTGCTTCATTGGCGAGGCAAGAAAGGTAATATCATAAATTATGTATGTGTGAATGAAATCCTAATTGTTTCTGATCTAGAAGTTCAAATGTTTTTTTTTTAAGTTCAGACGGCCAGAAGCAAATTTTGGTCCATATGTTTCTTGTAAAATGTCGGAAGTGGCATTGTTGACGGAATGTAAAAACTCTGTTAACGCTGTACAGAATTTTGATCCACTATGTGGGTTACAAGGGACTGCCATTTCAGTGAGGTCAAATGAAGGTAGGTAGAAGGAATAAACCAAAGGTACCAAGTGAGTGTGAAGAACGTCATGTTTAATCTTGGTATACTCAGCGCCAATCGATAATTCAACGTGGCTGGGTGCCAAATCTAAAGCATGAGTACAAAAAACCCAAGTGGTTACGAAGGCTCTGTAAAAAAAGAGAAAAAAAAGTGTGTGGTTCTCTGGAATAGTGTGCATTGTTAATTTATATTTATAAATATATCTATTTATTTTCCAGGTAGAGAGGAAAAAAAGAATGTAAGAGGACACGGGGCTCTAGCCCACTGCAGATCCGTATGTGATACGTAGGCTGTAATTCTCAATCAGCGATTTCCTATGTAGTTTATTTTATTTCATTCTATTAGAGGCTGTTTAAAGTGTGAGTGTCTGAAAAAATCTTGCAGAACTAGGAAGAAGATTTTGTTTAAATGAACAACACATTGCTCCATAGATCCGAAAGCAAAATTAAACTTTGTTATTCAGTATTGCAATCAAGATTTCCGTGAAAACGGAATGTAAAGAGTTTGCTAGTTGGCAGTGAAAATACGAGGAACATAGCTGTAGGAATACATACTGTGAGTGAAAGTAAATACTAGTCGTTTTTGGAAGTCAGTAACGACCTTGTACTGGTGCCTGAAACTACGAAATGAGTAGTATCTAATGTTCAGTTCCGGAGTGTCAAATAAAAAGGAGACATCGATTATTGTCACCAATTATAGAAACAGTGTGCGTTTACCTCCGTTTTTTTCCGTAATAAAGTGATTCGTGTAACTGAGTTTTTCCTATCTCAAGTTGTGCTAAATAAACCAGACAAAGAATGGCTGAGGGTGAGTGCTCTGCGTAGTATGGCCAGAAAAGTGATGGTACCTCCCCTGAGAGGAGATATTGATATGTACTCTGTATTTGATTTGCATATAAATGACCCTATATATGACTGGATGATTCCGGAGCGCAGTAGTAAGTGTTATGACCAAAAATCGCCAAAGCGAGAAATTGAAATGTTATATGTAATTTGTGACAGAGAGTATCACTATAGAATGATTGGGAGAACAATGGTAAGGGGAGGGTGGGCGAAGTCCCATTCGTAGGCGAAAACATAAATTTTCATTTCTCAGCTGAAGTATAAGTGTGAGCGTTAAAGGACCGTTATTGTATACTTTTTCTGTGTTTTCTTTCTCTTTTTGCTGTGTTTTATTATTTTTATTCATTTGTTTATTTTTTTCTCCCTCTCTCCTTTAAACCAAATCATAATATTTTGAATCATGATTGAATGAACGTTACGTTTTGAGTGGGAGAGACGGCATGTCGGTAAGACATTTTCCGAAAGTAGCTAGGTTGCAGTGGCGTATTTAGGGGCTACATGCCCTCCGTCAGATTTCGAAGTGCCCCCTTCCTTCCTCTCTTTATATGAATTATCATACGAGTGATAGAGATCTTTTCATGTCCTCTCTGTTCTTCGCTTATTATTATTATTATTATTATTATTATTATTATTATTATTATTATTATTATTATTATTATTATTATTATTATTATTAGTATTAGTATTGTTTGCCTATATTCCCTCTTAATTGATCAAACATTACTATACACCATGAATGCCATAGGTGTGCTAGTTATATGAGATAGGAAAAGAAGGAATATAATCGCAATAAAAATTATAGCTGTTATTGAAAATCCCGGGTAATGTTTATCTGCACACATGTTATGCATCTTGATGTAGGCTACGAAGTAATCTAGATCTTATGTTTGCAATATAGTTTAGTGAAAAGAAAAATTAAAGTCGAAGAGGTAATCGTACTTTTGAGCTGTATGTCATTAAGTACAGTACTTGCAATCATTGTGCAAGCGACGTAACTAAAGCTTTTTTTAAGGAGGTACTTCGCCGTCTTTTGAGCTTGAATAGGTGTTTTGTTCGGTGTTCAACAGTAATGAAGAGAGTACTAAAAATTGTCTTGTTTTTGGTTTGTTGAATTTCAATAATGAGGTGTATCAATGGCTTCCGCTGGTGTTAGAGAACATATCGACTAGTATATGACTCTGCCATGAACCTCTTTTTCTGTATGTGTGTATGAGAGTTAAACGGTGATAGTAATATGAAAGCATTCCGTTCCCGTGTTTCGTAGTAAATGAAGTATCATTTTGAGAATAAACCGAAAGTGGCATGTTAATACCGAAGAATTTTGAAAAAAAGAATGAAATTTTTAAACATTATGTAACGTGGAAAAAATGTGACAACGGAAAAGTTGCTCAAATATATTTCACTGTTTCTTTATGACTTCGCTCGATGTAAGCCTTGCTGCCCCAGTATTTACGACACTGGAATTGAGTAGAAACTCTATGTGTGTGACCGTTTAAGGCAAGAATTTGTGCTGATTTCTTTTTCTTTTTTTAGATATGAAGAGATATCCTGATTGCAGAAACTAAGGGGGCGCGCCAGTCAGGCTGATGTTGATGTGTTTAGATTTTCCAGTTATCTAAAAGAAAGAGAACCGTTAAATCTATTTTTAAGGAGAAAAGATAATGGAAAAGGCCGAAATGTAAATGGTAGATTGCCGTACAGTATGTTGTTTAGATGTGCAACTGTGTATGGGTGGAAGGGAGGGTCAAAGCAAAGCTCTTGCCGATACACATAAAGTAGTTTATGACGGTGAAACGCGCACTTTTTTCTTTGTTTGTTTTGGGTTATAGTGCGAAGAAAGAAACTTTAGGAAAGCAAATTATATTCAACGCTACTATGATACCTATTAAAATTATTATAGTGGAGAGTAATAATAATGCTTCAAATAACAAATAAAAGTGTGAAAGTTGTTCACTGACCACTTAATAACAACGTCCGGCTCGCGGGTTGTAGGTTGTACATCGCTGGCACAAAACTAGAAGGTGTTCATGTAACAGAACTGTTAGGGTAAGGAATTATGCAAGACTACTATTGCTGCTAATTAAGATTTGCAATATATACGCCCTAAAGCTAACGTGGATTTTCGCGTATGAAAGTTGTTACAGTGAAGGTAATTGTACGGGAAGATAATGAAAATGACTAGTGTGCCGAAGTATCTACTTTGTGGAAAATTGGTGATTGAAATTGCATTAATTACTCTCAGCTTGCGTGTGCATAAAGCTGAGTACTCTACGCCCTATGAGCTAGTAGTAATTCTTCGTGCGTGCTTCGAGTTGTCCCTCCCTCTTTTTGTTTACAGGAATGCGTTATGAAAGATAGTGTATTATTGTTTTAAAGTCCTGTTTATTGAAGCAATAAGAATGCGTGTATTGTATTGTTACACGTATAGCTATTACAAAAGTAAAAGTACGTGGCAATGAATTACATAAGGAGGGTAGTGACGATGAGGGTATTGATGACAGAGTATGCTAACGTCTGAGAAAGAGAAATACTACTAAGTGCTGTATTTAATGTATAATAAATTCAAATCGGGTAAGAGTGTACCCGTGTCGTGTGAACTATTATTTTAAGTTTGGGTAAAATAGCCAACTGAAATTGATATATGAAACGAGAGAGGAGAGAGATAAGAAACGCGTATGTATGCTAAATCGTTTGTGATAAGTGACGGATCGGGTCCAGGCCGGGAACGTGATACCCATGTTTTGAATCACCAATAGTTTAAGATATTATTTTTATATCATTGGAAGTCATAGTAAATCCCATGATGTACTGATCATAGCCTGGATACTGACCGCAGCCCCCCGGATTTGACCTCCTATATACTCAAGCCATAAGAGTTATGTTATTTTGTTTGGTATAGTTGGGGAGTTTGTGTAATGCACTATATATGTAGAAATGTTCAGGTTGATTATTATTACATTTAGTATTTTATCGAATTTGACGACCATAGTGCAAATATTTTTGTAAAGGTTAATTATTGGATACGTATGAAAATAGTAGGGAGTAAAACCAATATGGCGGACATAAAAGAAATTCCTCATTTAGTTAATAGCAATGTTCGGATTAATTTGCTTAGTGACAAGATACTGGATAGACAGTGAACAAACTCAGACGGTGCGGTTCCTGGAATAAATCTACATGATGTGTACCGGAGTCAAACCATGGCCTCGTGAGTCAATGGTAAAAATTACATTACTGAGTTACGTCCCCCATTTTGCATAGAGGGGTAACTCGTTCTACAGAATAATAATATAACATTGATGTGTGCGATAGGTTACATTCTATTTTTGTCGAAAATAAAAATTCTCAAGCACGGAATC
Organism: Thermobia domestica; assembly: GCF_964235325.1. NCBI lineage: Eukaryota > Metazoa > Arthropoda > Insecta > Zygentoma > Lepismatidae > Thermobia > Thermobia domestica. The sequence goes on from NC_137461.1 coordinate 76,173,872, forward strand.
CAAAATCGTTGTAGTTATGTGTAGTGATGGGTTGAGCGTAATTAGCTGTTACTGTCTAGTCGTAAAGTAGACATTTTATGTGTGGGTGTATAAGTTGTCCATTTTCTTGACTATTCTATAATAGTGTTAGATAACAATTTCAGGTGGGTACTTTCTACTCATGGGCAGGGCCGCCAATTCTCCTACTCTGAGTGTAGTGTCTAAATTCTGTGAGCCGTGGTTCCTAGTAAGCTTTGATTTTAGCGGGGCTGTCAACAAGTATTAATACGAGCTCTTATAAATGTTGATTCAATACCTAGATCATCCATGCCCATATTAATATGGAACTGATCCAAAAATGGTAGTAATATTAACCATTTTGTGTATTATGATTACTTCCACTTCGGGAACGACTATTCCCTATTAGTATTTCTCGCTGTTGAAATTGAGTTACGGGTATATTGCTCTTTAAAATCAGTACTCTGATCGTCAATTTTCGATATTGATGTCAGCTGCAAAACCAAACAGGAAAATAATGATGAGGCATGAAAGCTAAGTCGCTAATGAGATCAGTAGACAGTCTCGTGATTGTGCTTTCGTTTATGCCTATTTAACTTTATTTGTAAATAATTATCTGTATCAAACTTGTTATCATCAGTAGATAGGGAATGGGGATTCTGCAGACAAATTTAATATTAGCCCATTTTAACTATATGTCATCCTATAGTCTCTAATAACTTCTATCAGATCTCAAATAATTTCTAGCGCACTCCCTATCCCAAATAACTTCTATCACATCTCAAATAACTTCTATCTTACTCATAATAACTTCTAATGCATTCTATCACTAAATCTAGTTATAAAAATCACTAAATCTGGTTATAATCGGTTTTGACTTCAAAAATCACTAAATTTGGTTACAAAAACAAAAAATCACTAAATTTAGTTATAAAAATCACTAAATTTAGTAAAATAAAATTACAAAAACACTTTTATGACTTTACCATAAAAGTTAACTAAATTCTACATAATTACATAATAGTTACAAATTAGTATATTGATAGTTACAAGTTCGGATACTCATAATGGAATCTTCTGCTAACCTCGTTCTCTATAGGAAACAATGACTTCTTAAACTCTGTCCACTGATCATAATTCAAGCTGAATAGACAGCCGTTAATATCAAAAACAACTTGAACTTCGGTTTGCACATTTTTCACAATTACATTGAAATTATTAGTAAGTATAAATTTCTGTTGAGGATCCCTTCTATCCACTCCATTTTTCACTTCTGACGACATATTTTTGGTCATTTTTATTATTTTTTGGATTCACAAAAACGATCATCATTTGAAAATTACATACAGAACTCAATAGTTGGATAATTATCTTTGAAACCAGTGTATATGATTTTTATTCCATCTTTAACGATTTCATCAATCATTTTATCTGTTAAGTGTTTTGTAAATCTAGGTGGAAGAAATACCTTAAACTGCCCACACTCAACTAAAATGCTCCTCCCAAACTTAGTTTTAATCTTTTCCATTTTCACAATCTTATATTCTGTATTTAATTCTAATTCTCTTAATCCAATAACTTGTTTTTGTTCAAGACTTCCAAGTTTATTTAAAAGTTCAATATGACTCGCCATAGTATTTATTATATTGAAATTTTTAAAAATCAGTTTCTAATAGTCTCGAATTTTGTTAAGTATTGATTCTGTTAACAATATCTCTTACATTTTCATCTGTTAATTCGCCATTCATGAGCTTAATTACATTAAGCTCATCTTTAAACAGCCCAATTCGATTCACCATATTTTTATAATATTCTTTCTTTGAAGCTATATTAAACCGTGTTGATAGAACAGTGATAACAGCAGAAGCCGAAGCAAATGCAGTTGTAATAATTGAATACACTCTAACAGGAATAAATACATTGATGAACCCTGTAGAAGCTGATAATAGAATTGATAACGTAATAAGAGTAGTATATAGCTCGCTTATATACCGTATACATTTCATAAACTTTCAAATACTTATGTTTTGCAAAATCTAAGTTTAAAGATTCTAATGGGAAAGATTCATTTCTAGAATTACGAAAATGGATATTCTGAACTTTACGATGATAAAAATAGCTTGAATCTTTTTCTTGATTATCATTTCTATTAGTTTGCAAAAAGGCAATCACAAAATTAGGCACATCAAATTCACTCCTGTTAAATTGTGTGGTTAAATCGAATTCTAAATACTTTCCACTAACAGTCTTCTGCAAACATTGATACGTGATGAATGAAATAGGAATCTTACCTTTTTTTAACATATTAGATCTTAACAAGGTGGCATAGTTAGGTTCATAATTAACAATAGGCATCCTTAACTCCATATTTGTAATCTTAACTTTACCTGGATGCGGTTGATTGTCTTCATATGTTCCATCCTACATTTTTGTTTTCCAAATAGCAAATGCGTTATCGTCAGAACCACTTGTTTTAAATGTATATTTTCATCCTCCTTTCCACATAATATCTTTAAAATCTGAACAAAATCCTGGCAAAAGTCTTAGCAAAAACACTATTTCTTCATCTGTTCCTGCCCACGTAATTCCTTCCCATCCACATTCATCATAGTGATTTGCCTCTGGTTTTGAAATCGTACATGTGTTTACAGCTGTTGAAGTTAAACCAGGATAATCTATAATATCTAGTATCTGTCCATGCTTACTAACTTGAATTTGAGAAAACAAATGTGGGAAGAAATTATTAATAAGTCTAATATTTTGACCAGTAGTATATTCTCCATCAGCGTCTCTACCTCTAATTTCAAAAGTTACATAAATATCAGCATAATAAGGATGTATGAAGCCATCACTTACTTGAATATCAAATTCAATAGATGTTTGGCTTATTTAAATTCTCGATTGTTTTTTGATTAGGTTTAAAGGATTGTAATTCATATGATTCTATCTTATCCATATTTATTATAAAAAATATTTGTAATCGTTTTATGAATTAAGCCCATAAAATAAACCCATAAAAACTTAGATATAACTTCTCCAAATGTCCTTATTCCTATTCACCTGACTAATCATTTCTGAAAAACTATACCCATCTGTAAACATTTTTAACACTGTAATGCATAAATGTCCACAAATTACCTCGTTAAAATGTTGTATACGGCTGCTATTGTACTCTATATTATGACTAAGATATTTTTACGAGTGTTTTTGGTGGATTACCTCCAAATGAATCAAACACATACTTTCTATTTCCTTTTTTCCAATAACAAATCCAATGCGTTCCTATATTTTTGGACGTATCAAAATTAACAATACCACACTCATTCTTCCTTGGTTGTTTAGGCAATTCTTCACTCATAAATACACCTCTAAAGTTTCTTATCTTAAGTTTTTTAACAAGTTGTATTAGGTCTAAATTACTCAAAGGTTTATTTTTTCTTTTTCTTTACTGTTCTGGAGTTTACGTTTTTTGAAAGCTTACCACCTTGTTTGTTTTTCCATTGCTAAGTTATGTCGCTTTTGTTCTTCTAATTCCATTTTATTCTTTTTTGCATCATCTACAGTCTTAGCAATAGCAACCGCACCTCCAGCAACATAACTTAGAGCACCTATTAAAGGTAAAATCGTTGGAATAGTAAATATAAAACCGCCATAATGAACTTTATTATCATTTGTCTTCATTTCTTTGTTTATTTTCTTAAGTTGTGGTATAGAAAGAGATAGAGACATACATTGTCCTTTACTTAGTTTTGCTTCTTTTTGTTTGAGTTCTTTGTTAGTTAAAATGCGATCTATATTTAATTGTTTAAGTTCCTCATTAGGAACCGTAAATTTAAAACCTTTTAACTGCATATTTATTATATAATTAAAAGCTTTTTATGAAAAATTTCCATAAAAGGTACATATAAACCTAAATCTAAAAAATACTTATAAACCTAAACCAAATCTTACTTTTGTTACTTATAAACCTAAACCAAATCTTAAATTTGTATTCATCACTAAAGCAGTTTCAAGAGCAGGTAGTTTTTCAGTTATTAAATTAGCATCTTTTGCAAAAACTCTTTCCCAAGCTTTATTTTCTAATTCCTTATCTGCAATATGTCTTGATTCTGTATCTTTATTATCCCCATAGTATATATCATGTTCTTTACAAGTCTCATCTAATGGGTTAATACCTTTATCACCTCTTTCTAATCTTTCTTGAAGTTTTGTACCCGGACTACATTATTGAAATCCTGTAATATGCAACTCGAATGGAAGTTTATTAGTCAAATCATTTACTAATCCTTTACCATACTTCTCACTATTCCAAAATTTTGGTGGCAGCGTATTCAATATCTTTATCAAATAACATATATCTTTTGGATCATTAGGTATAAATTGTATGAGTTTAGAATTAATCATACCCATAATACCTACTTTCTCATTATAAAAGTTATCATTTCCAGATTTTTCTTCCCCATCAATAACAATTAAGCGATCAATCAGTTTTCTCACATCATCCATCCATATGTATTCTTTTGATAATTCGTTATATACCTTTATTCCTTCTCCAGATTTTGGTGTCTTTTTTGAAGGTGTTGTTGGCTTTATATATTCATCCCAAATAGGTTTGATAATTTCTTTATATTTTTTACCTTTACTAGATTTTTCTTTTCTTGTATTCGGATCATTATTATGAAATGTAACACTAGAATCAATTAATATTTGTTTATATTTTTCTAGATCATCATCATTATAATTTGTTGGATTATGTTTTGTCAATAATTCCCATAAACCTTCTGTTCCTGTATAATGTCGATTATTAATAACTAAATCATAACCATGAATTTTAACATCTGCATTTCCTATCATATGTATAATTTTCCCATCTTCATCATATGGTTGTATTCCAAAACTTTTCTCATCTCTAGTTGCATAATATCTTGAGGCAATCTTACCAAAATGAGTTGTTGCTAAAGATTCTATTCCTTCTACTTTATATTTAATTTGTTTTTTCATGTGTTTTATTTCTTCTGTTATAGGCGTATCACTTTCATTTATAGGACTGTCTACAAAGGTGGTGTTACTAATAAGCTTGAATCCACTCTCGCACTTTTATACACAACTGGAACTAACTCTTGAATTAGATTTTTATTTTCTTCTGCTATTTTTGATATATCTTGCCCTAAATCTTTAATTGCATCAATAACAGGCTGATCTTGTTCTTTAAATTTCTCATACTTATTTCGATTACTTTGTTTAATTTCCTTAAATCTTTTAATAAGTTCTTCTTTTAACTTAATATACTTCTCAATTTTATTAACATCCATTTATTATATAACGGAAAAATAAAAACATAACATAACATAACATAACATATCATAACATAACATAACATAACATATACGTTCACCTGCATTCATATACGTTTAGTTTACACTTTTAGAAATTCTTTAATTTTATTTCTATATTTACCATTATTCACCTTCCTAGTCATATCTATTTTTCTTCACTCCTCCTAGTCATATCTATTTTATCTAACCATGTTCTTCACTCCAACACTTATTACATAATGATTGTAATTTTTCAAACGACATATCAGATGCAACAAATTCATCATATATATGTTTCAAATTTACATTATCCTGTCTAAATATACAAAGAAAGTTTAAGTTGTCCCTAATTAATTGTTTTGGTACTTTAGAATATGTTTGTCCAAGATAGAAACAGTTCAAACCCTTACGACGAGCTCGAGTAAAATATTCTCTAACGTGATTTTGATCTTCTAATATGAAATCATCAAATACTCACAGAATAGTCCTCACATTCATCTAATGGAATAATCTCTTCATTGTTTCCTTTTATTATTGCTATTGTGTCTTTAATATTACGTTCTATATCTCGAAAAAGTTGTATTAAGTTTGGTATTTAGGTTGATTTAGACTTTTAGAATAGATATAAACATTTGCATATTTTAACCATTTAGGTGCAACAAAAAATTATCAATCATTGACGTTGTTTTACCACATCTACTAGGCCCAACTATTAAACATCTTATATCATCAGGTAACAACTCACCATTCCTCTTCCTCTTCGCCGTTTCTTCTGTTAACCTTATTTTAATATCCCAATTATCCATATTAGTTATTTATTATATAATAAATGAAAGTATTTAATTTAAATGGTTATTCATCTGTATTAAACATGCCATTGCATTACCCATTTGAAAACGATTTAGAAGTAGCTGTTGCAGGATTTTACACAACATACTTAACTCCAAACATTAAAAAAAGAACAACAAATTAACATTTTGTAATAGTAACTCAAAATTTACAAAACAACTCATAATTCAACCTGGTCAATATAGTTTACAAGAATTAGAAGAATATATTAAATTAGACCTTCCATATACCAACGATCCTTCTAAAAATATTCAATGTACTGAGGATAGAAGGAAAAATAGAGTTAAAATATTTAGCCAGCAATGTGATATAACCTTAGATACCATTAATACTGTATTACGTTTTAGTGAAAAGAACTTGGCTGAAAAGATAGAACATGTTGGAGATAAGCCACCAAGGTTTCATCCGTTTGATACTATAAATATTCACTGTGATTTAGCAGAAGGTATGATTTTAAAACATGATGACATAACACACAACAAAACAGAATTAATTGCAACATTTAGAACAAATGCAAAGTTTAGAGAACTAATTATATATGAATCTAAAGAAAAGATATTTTTCCCAATACATCACAATAAATTTAATAATTTCAAAGTTTCAATTAAAGATGGGAATGGTGATTTGATTGATTTTGGTGGAGCTCGTATAACTGTTTTACTTGCTGTTAAATAATTCAATCTATTATATAATAAATATGAATATTTTTGGTAATGTTAAAAGTAAGGTAAGTGATATTAGTGAAGAGCAGCTGAAACAGTTAAGGAATTTAGATAATGTTGTTAAGAATGAAGAATTTTGAAAAATATAAAAGAGAAAATTATTACACACATCAAACTTTAATGAGTCGTACAAATTTTAAATCTGAACTAAATAAAATTTTCACAAAAAAATATAGATCGTGGATAGATTTTACACAAAAAAGAATAGTTAATATAACTAATGGTATTGATCAACAAGATGCTATTACGTTAAACCAGCTCGAGTCAGTGAAAAGCGATATTTACACCCAATTAGAAAGTGATAGAAACAAATTTGAAGATGTATTAAAATCATTACAAGACACGCATATAAAGAAGGAAGATATTGAGGTTTTAACAAGTGAATATATTGAAGAATTTAAAAAGACCAATAATAATGTTATTATTCTATTTAAAGCAAAAATTCCTCTTTCAAAATTTAATCAATATAAGTCAGAAATATCATCCCTGTTAAATACACTTACAACAAAAGAAGATTTCCAAATGATGAAGAAGGAAACTTTTAATCTAATTATGCAAAAAGAAACTATAAATTTATTATGTCGATTGAGAACTAGAAGTGTTCCAAATCCAATCTTCAAAATATTTAATTTATCTACTGGTTATGAGTTTCTCTACAATGGAAAAATAATGCATATGAAATTAAGTTTAGATAGATACTTTTTAGATATATTTTTGAACAAATCTTTAGTGGTAAATTTTCCTTTAAACATTAAAAAGGGTGATATAATTGTGTTTCAAGCACAAAAAAATCAGCTATGGAAGAAGGAAACTTATTGCAAGTTATTATGTATATAGAAAGAGAACCTTAATGGTTTTCTTTTAACAAATGATGATGTATTGTGTTAAGTGTAAGAAATCAACAGGTGCAATGAAAGGTACCATTAGAGTAGAACAAACAAAGAATGGGAGATATGTTAATCCCAATTCATTAAAAAGCCCGATTGACTATATGAAGGTGAAGGTATTAGAGAAGACATTATAGAAGAAATTCATAAACCATCTAGAAAGAATTATCCTAGGTTAAGTGTTATTGTTAAAGGTATAGATGATTTATGGCAAGCAGATCTTGTTGAAATTGATAGTGGTGTGTTAAAAGTTATTTCGAAAATCAATAAAGGGTATAAGTATTTGCTAACGATTATAGATATGTTTTCAAAATATTCATTTGCTGTTCCTGTTAAAGATAAGAGTGGGAAGAATGTTACAGAAGCATTTGAATCATGTTAAAAGTAAGAAAACCCAACAATTTATAAACGGATCAAGGGAAAGAGTTTTACAATAAAGAATTTGAAGATTTGATGAGAAAAAACAATATCAATCATTACTCAACATATAGTGGTAAAAAAGCTTCTGTTGTTGAAAGATTTAACAAAACACTTAAACAAAATATGTGGAAGAAATTTACTGTTCAAGGTAATTATAAGTGGTTAAAAATGTTGCAAGGTTTGGTTGATGAATATAATAACAAACTACATAGAACAATTGGTGTGAAAAATGTAGAAGTGAATAAGAAAAATGAGCATGTGATATTCAAAACATAAATCCAAAACATAAACATAAAATGGGCTAATAATAAGTTTGTCTGCAGAATCCCCATTCCCTATCTACTATCATCTGTTCTTGTGCATGAGGTATGGCTAACCTTTACGCAAATGTGCAGAACCCATACCAACGGTTAAAATTATTACATTATCAGACTATTGTTTATTTACACCTATGATAAGGGAAACTTGCTAGGAGGTTCGAATGTATACGTTGGTAATTGTGGTTTACGCCGCCTACTCTCTTTGGGACCTTGCAACCTAGGTAGCGGTCCGGCATCGTATTATAACTACCAGAAATACCCTACTTTTTCAGAAAGTCTAAAATTTATATACAATTATTAAAACGAAAGTAAGCGTAAAATACATATATAGCGATAAACAATACATCGCCGAGAATCGTGCCTATGCCCGTTCTGCGCACACGAAACATAAGTATGATGCAAAATGATTCAAAGGTCTGAATAGTGTGCATCCTGGATGACAAAAACCCGTTTTTGGCTGCATAACTTACACGATACTTCCGCTATGCATAATTTTTGTCAAACGTTTTGCTCTTATAAACATCGTACACCATTGGATTTGTGAAAGATTCCTTTGGATACAATTGGATGTCAGTGGATAACTTTCTCACATGTGTTCCTATCCTAGTTATATACAGTATATATATGCGTTAGTATTATCCTTATAATTACTGATTCACATGCAAATTTAACCATGATGGCCGGAACGGATAAACACTGAAAGAGCTTGGAAAATATCATCGATCTATATATTCCAGTGATTACGGTGAACAATGTAGAAACATTGTTACTTTTTGCTATATTTCTATGCCTGGTTTGTCGCATAATGGTACATGGACCTAGTTCACTAGAAACGTGATTTCCCCAAGAGCTGAGAAATTGAGTGTGCTTATTGTGAGTGATAATTACTTTCGTCTGGGCAAGGTTAGATGATTATGGAAGAGACTGCAGGCGAAAATTTAACTATATTATGGTTCTAGTGCATAATAGAAGCATTAAGCTATTCTGACAAAGGTTAAGCATACTATCCAAAAGTAATTACAGTAAGCTGTATAGTGAGTTACCATGATAGTTCGTTAATAGAAAAAGGACTACCGGGAATGTATGAAATGTGATAGAAATAGATGATTAATTATGTTTTTGGATAGTAAAGGAGGATTTAAATGAATTATTATGTTTTTGATAGTAAAGGAGGATATAAGAATACTAGAATGAGCCAAAGCCTAAGTTGGGAGATCTTAGTATCGAGCGTTCTGAGTGGTAGTTAATAAAACACAGTAGTTAGCGTTGAAAGATGATTAAAAAATATAGTACTCCAATTAACGGGAGACGAAGTCGGGAGATCTTTATGTGAAGCGCTGGAATGACTGCGAGTACTTAGTTTCGAATTGTTCGTTGGTTTGAGTGTCTGGTATGAATAATTTAAACCTATTTTTGCGATAGCAGTGCTTTTCCCATTAATGTGAACCAAAAAAGAGTTTTCGTCCAATTTGGTCGAAACAGTGAAAGGCCAGGAAAACTCTTGTGAAAACGTGGAACATTCATTCTTTTTGGTATAGAGATTTTTCACCATTATTTGGCATCCAGAAAGAAAGGTTGTTGGTGGATGCCGAGAGTCATTTTTGGCCTTGTGGTCTCAGAAGATTAACTGCCTTTTGAATTCAACTGAGTCTCTGAGTTCAAAGAAAGCGTTTAATCTTTAACATTGTCAGGGTGGGAAGAAGGGGTGTGGGTGCATTGGTCCACGATAATTCGGGATTCGACTAAGTAAAGAATCTGAAATGGACTAACTCCCAAAGCTGTAAGGGGTGTTTTGTTGATGGAAGTAGTGGCGACCGCCAGATGGGAAGGCCAGTGTTTCTTTTGGTCCTTCGTTAGACATTTAAGTTACAGCGTTATGGTATATCTGTAACTCTTCGAGTTTTTGTAATCTTAATTCTGGTAAAAGGTGTTGCTTTAAAATGCACATACTGTGATGACGAAGAAGAAGGGAGATATAGAAAGGAATATATTGATAATATATTATATTTCTAACCATTGTTATTGTAATACCCGATTCATTGGTTTTCGTGGTTGCTATGACAACCAGTAGCTGTTGATTGATTGTAATACAAAAAAGAATATTGATAATGTAGCCGACGCTATCTAAAATCACTCTGTATTACTTCAGCGTAGTAAGTGATTGATTATGTTGTGTGAGCCCACTGTAGGCGATATACTATATGCATTATATTAGCGAACTGGGAAAAGTAATGAGTATAGTTAAGAAGTTATCATTACATATAAATGGTGTTATTTCGTGGGGAACCTTGAAACTTGGTAGAAGTTCAGAGTAAACAATCTCATATTTGTTGATCCCCATGGGTTACATGTTATTAAGGAAGACGAGAAAGATATATCGCAATCCAAAAATAAATATTCACAGTGATGAAAGCAAAAATAGTTGATTAGAAAAGTCGATTCGTCAATGAATATGACTGAGCTTTTAAAACTGAGAGGACAACGGTTGAATGCTACAATGGAACAAGTTAAGCAACAGATACATCTCAACAAGAAACCAATTACGCAGCAATTGGATGCTAAAATCGAACAAGTAACGCAGCAGTTGGATAACAACAAGGAAGAAATAGATGTCAGGATGGAACAATTTATACAACGTTGAGATACCAAGTTCGAAAAAATATTGAAACAAATTGATACCAAAATGGGACTAACCGATAATACAATCTAACATATTATTCACAGTTTTGTGATAGTGGAGAGTTACGTAGATGCAGTAGAAACGAGAGTCAACAACCATCAGAATTAGAAAATGAAGTTGCAAGAAGAAGTGCAAAACAACAAGGAAAATTTGGGGACAGCAGATAGACCTAGTGATCCAGTCATCAACACGACTTGTGTAGACCAAAATGCCGACTGAACCAGACTACGTGAGGAGGGCAGGATTTCACCCGAATGCTATTACGAAGAAGCTGACACTACTTCCAGTACTGAAAACAAAGAAAGAAGATTAAAACAGAAAACTGATAATCGCGACAAATTTAGAAATACAACGCATTCTAATACACATTTCAAAATTATTGAAATTAAGTCGTTGACCAAATTCACTGGTAGATCTAAGGATATTCCGGCCAGTACATTTTTAGAAAAAAATTAACAAGAATGTGAATTGATCTGCGTAGGTGAGCATAGTTTTCTCAAATTTTACCACATGTTTTATAGCCACCCTGTTGAGAATTGTTTAACGCTGTTAGAAGTAATTTACGTACCTATTCCGATTTCAAAATTGCTCTGTTAGCTTATTCTGAAAATGATTTTGATGGCAAATCGGGAGACGCTTACTAAAAAAAAAAACATTATGATCCTTAAAGTAGATACAAATCTCATTCAATTTGTAATCACTGTATATAATGAATTGAAATTGATCAATCCTTATCAACCTGAATGACGCGTTACCACCTCAATACGAACGTTGTTACCTTTTAGGCTGCATCAAATCCCCATTGCATTTATTTTTATCATTTATTTGGAGTAATTCAAAATTATGAAAGTCAGATGAATTTGCAAAATTATTCTAACCGAAGTCAAGCCAATCACTTACCTACTCGCAACATTAATATTAACGAAAATTGAAATTATAGTGTCAAATGAAATTTTCAATTTTCTCTTAAAGGTAATATGACTGAACCTAATTATAACGGAAATGACCGAATCTAATTTTAGAAGAGACAGAAATGGTAATCATACAACTATTAGGAACGATGAATATAATCGATCTAATTATCTACCTAATCCTAGATTTCGCAGTAACTACACAGATAGCAGAAGTTTTCAAAATAGGAACCGAAGATCTGGTAATGTAAATAATATACAGGACTGTAGTTAAGATTGTGCTATTCAATGCAACTTAATCGAAACTTTTGGTAATGTAACCTAGGCTAAAGTTATGGCGTCCGACAAAACATATTCAATTCCGGTTTCACTTTGAACATTGTTACGACTGCCTTTTAATTCCGGTTTCACTTATAACGATATTGTGTATTTATTAGAGCTTTTGTTAATTATTCCTAAATGGAAGAATTAGGTCATGATATACTTCTAACTTATACTAATAATTTTGTCAACGATACTCAATGTTGTCTAATTAAAGAATATGTTGTAGAATCTGAATAATTAACAAACTGGTCAAATTTTGATTATGTTCTTTTAAATCGATAATTTGATAGAATTAAAATAAAATGAGTTATGCAATGAATATGAAAATAATATTGAGATGAAGTTAAATTAATATTTATAAATATATTTTTATTCATATATATATATATATATATATATATATATATATATATATATATCAGCGCTATTCGAAAAGCAAGGTAACTATTGCATATGCGAAATGTCGGTCCAGGATCCTTTCTTTAATTGTGGACAATTTAAGAAGTATTTTTCGGGAGCCGTATATACAACTGTGTTGTTTATTTGTAACATTTCCATTTTTTAGTAATCTTAATTGTGGCTAAAGGCGTTGCTTAACAGAGCACACACTGTGATGACGAAGAAGAAGAAAGATATAGAAAAATATCTTGATAAAATATGATATTTTTAACCGTTGTTATTGTAATACCAGATTCGTCGTTTTCGGGGTTGGTTTGGCAACCAGTAGCTGTTGATTGATAGTGAGACAAAGAAAGAATATAGATAATGAAAGAAGATGCTGTCTGAAACCTCTTTGTATTATTGCAAAGTAATAAGTGATTGATTATGTAGTATGATTCAATTGTACGTCATAACCTATATGCATTATATTAGTGAACTGCGAAAAGTAACGACTATAGTTAAGAAGCTATCGTTACAAAGTGCGGTCTGTAGATTTTCAATACGAATTTCTGGGTGGTTTAATATTTTATGTTAGTTCGGAGAACGTACGTTAATTTAATTCCAAGTGATTTCAAAAACTCCTTGCTCTATTCGCTGCAATGGCATATTTGACGGTCAATATAGAGATGTTCGGGGCAGGAAAAGGGCGTGATGATATGATTTATGAGGAAATCTGTAACCACATCACTGGTTGGGAATGTAACGGGCAAATAATGACATAGATACTGGCATGATTAGCTGCACAATGGAAATAAGTGTACCCATCTGGTTATGACAAAATTAATTCGCCGCAAACCTCCAGTGTAAATGTAGAAAACCCCGTAGCAGCTGCCGTTTGCCTCCGGGTTTGATCGTAATTGTAAACATAGGAACGCTTGAACAAACCATAATCGAGACAGCCATTAATTTTTGAAAGCAACCATTATTTTAAATTGGGTATGAAATACTTAGAACTTGAGAGAAAGAAACATTTTTGATATCACGGGTGGGTTATTCCATTCTTATGAATTTCGGTGAATATGGTATCGAGGAGAGAAGGAGGCACACAAAGCAAAAGTCGGGGAGTGGTGGTAGAAAAAGATGGCGTTAAAGCACACGATTTTGAAAGCAATATTCCTTATTCCAGCGGAGTTAGGAGGTGTGGGCAGTATTTTGTGAATGCAGGTCTTCGATAATTTTTCCAAAGAAATTATCTCTCCGTTGAAGTTTGCAGAGGTCCAGGTTAACGTCTAGTGCTAATACGTGATATTTATGGGGATCCTCAGTGGGAAGATCAATAGTGTTTTATGTTACGGGAAGTGGGTGGCGACGTAAAACATCACTCACTGGGTTACAGCTTGACCTAATATGGTGTACAGTAAAATTGAAACTGTTAATGTACTCAATAGACCGAATAATCTTAGGCGATGTTCGTGCTGTTTGCTTAATAGCCATCAGGGCTTTCGAATCTGTCAGCAGAGTGAAATGGCTGCTGGTTTGGTACTTATGAAACTTCTTCCGTTTCCATCTACAGTATTTCGTTTCCAAAGGAGCTGTAGTCTGGAAGAACGTTAACGATCCTGAGATTTTTTCTGATTTTTACACGGCATACATTCCATGTCCATTATCTTACACGCATCTCAATTGTAGAAGAGAAAATACTTATTATTGTATTAATACAATGGAAGCGTGCAGAACTTTGCTACGGTAAACTGAACTTTCACTATAAAACGCTGGACATCACGTTAGTAAATATAAACGTAACCAAGAAGGTTATGCCAATTCTTGTGGTCGTATGTGTCCCATTGGCTCACACACTTTGAGTTGAATGCGAATAAAGCGAAAGTCCGTTGTTGGAATGGGTATATCCAACATACTACCTAGTTGTAAAAGATAACATGGACCTTGTACTTGCGTAAGTTCAGAGTTAACAAAGGACATCCCCAGAACGTCATGATTGCGTGAATGCTGTACAAGTTAAAATTAGAGTCACAATTCACTGCAACGAAATGGAAGATATGCCAAGGTTTTTGTGAGGTTGTCGTTAATACACCGGCAGTGCAGCAGTGGTTTCGAAAGTTTAAGGCGTTGATGAAATACTCGAAGACGCACCACGTGACTGAAGAACAATAAAGTCCCAAAATGGAGATCTTCGGGCAACACTTGAGACGAACAGGAAATAAATATGTGAGGGATTGGGGCTATAATCCAGTTGTGACATAAGAAACCATTTGGAGCGCCTCCATCAACTTATGAAGCACTACGAGTTGGATCGATGCATCTGACACGATTTGACACCGGGCCAGAATACAACGCGAGCAGATACCTGTGATTATTTAGTGTCCTTTCTGAGAAGGAACACATTTTTGGATAGGATATTGATATATGATGAGAAATGGGTCCGGGACGCCGTTATCATTGGTTACCATCCCAAGAAACGGTTTCCAAACATCCAAAACTAGCACTGCAAGAGAAGGTTTTCCTCTGTTTGCTGCACAGCTCGTGGCGTCGTGTTTTCGAAAACTGTACCAGCTGGTAAGACCATCAATGCAACTATGTGCTGTCAGCAGTTAAACCTTGTTGAAGTAAAACTCAAAACTATGTATCCAAAACTTTGAACCGGAAAGGCATCGTCCTGCTAGATGACCCATTACACCATTCTACGCCTTGAATAGAAAACATACTCCCGGACATGGCAGAGTTCTAATTATCACCTCTTCTATTCCTTAAACAATCACTTAATTCAAATCCCTAGAAGAGGTGTAAAATGCACTTGACACCTTCTTTGATTCACGGCCCCAGCTCATTCTACCGCGATGGATGGAACGTTGGCAGAAGGTCGTCGCCGTTGATAGGGACTATTTTTGATCTTCCAGGTACGTCCTTGTTCGCATTTCGATATTCGAGACTGGTGGGTGAAAAGCGGTAAAACTGTCTTGGTTACGTTTATATAATTGTTGCAATAATCAGCTTGATGTTTCTCGTATCCGCAATAAAAACATTTTGTTCTATACACCAATAAATAATGTTCTACTAACAGGAAAAGTAAATCCGTGGAACTGACAGAGTAACACTGAGTTCATAAGAGATTCACAGGATTTACTACAACTTTTCTGAGAATGAATTATTTAATAAGCAAAACTAATTAAATCTTGCTACAAAATGATGTTATATTTTAAACGGCATCAGTATATAAAAAGCACAGGTAACAACCAATATAACAACTACAATAACAATAGTAGTTACTGCAAATTATGTAAGTTAATATTAGCCTATTAATTATTATTACAGTAATAAGCAGGTTATTCGCAATTCTTATTCTTGACTCCTCTTTCAAAGGAAGAATGTGATGTCTACAACTAGTAAGTGGATTCTGATAGTGAGCATAAATAAAGAGAAACTTTGGTTAGAAAACACTTTAATCACTTGTATAGTCCATGAGAAAATAAAAATGGAATAATGAAATTGTTAAAGAGAGGAACACTGTCTTTAAAGTAGAATAGAAAACTGAAATAATAACTAATTGGTATGTAAATATCCACCAACAAATCCTCATACTTTATTTTTCAGTAACTAGATATTTCACAACAAAGTAATATAAAGGTGGTTTCATCTTCTAGAACTTGATATGGATTTTTATATTAGGTATCTTTCTTGTTCCTATTTGAAAGTCTGAAATGATATATAAAATGTTCTGGATTAAGTAATTTTAAAATGTTGCCTTCAGAAACGAGAACAAATCAACACCCATAATAAAGGAATGATGTTTAAAATTTATTCATCTTGTTCCCATCATGATGTATTATACCACAATTTCAAAATATCTTTTATTGTTTGAAGCTTCGAACATCTGAAACTAAAAGTACTATTAAATGTAATCAGTTTCGGTCTAAATGCAAGTTTAGAAAACGACACTTTTTGAATCTCCAATGATGAAGCCACTTTCTCAACAGTGTTGGGGGATGTAACTAATTTCCACAATTTCCATCAAGTTTTGTATTATTCTGTATTGTCATATAATAATGACAATATAAGCCAGAATAACGTAATAATGAGAGTTATATAGCATTATTGAAGTAAGAATGAGTCAGTAATGAAAATTAGTTGAAATGTTACAGAATATTGTAAAAACAAGTCAATAAGAAATTGAGTTTCTCATGTATATTGTGTAGCGCCCCAGAGGGCCCTAATCCCTGGAAAGCCACAGCTAACTTTAACGCACAGTGCCGGAGCACCGATTAATAGTTATATGAAAGAGGTCGCCACCTGTGAACTACCGAGAACACAGGAATAAAGTAAAATGTGACCTGAAAGTGAATACGGGATAAACCTGCACCAAAGAAAACTTGAGAATAAACTAAATAAAATGCAACGATGAACGAATCCAACTTAAGCGAGACTGCTGCCTATACGCTCTACGAGTGCACAGAAAGCAGCCTTTTCTTGTGTCGTGATCTTCTTACCTGATAACAAACTAAAACCTTAATTATCAAAAATACACTCATGAGGTTTGGCTTCTTTAGAGATAAAGAATGGGATTATATTGGGTGTAACGTTTATTTAACTATATATTTCCACATGTAAAATTATTCAATAACTATTATGTGTGTAGAAATAAAATAATGTTATTTTCTTGCACTCAAACTAAAATCAAATAAAGTTCACATGACTCTTAAACTTGTGCATCTATGCAGCAAAAACAAGCTTATGCAGTGTAGCGAGAAAATTAAACACACTGAATGGATAACCCAAATGTACAAATGACACACACATAAAATAAAAAAAAACAATTATACTGATCACTTTACCATGGTTTTGGCACACTTTTAAATAAGCTAGCTTGAGTACTCTGACTTTGAAAACCACGACTAGTCGGGTGGACATATTATTAGATAGGACATTATTATCATTAAACCTTACACACAACTGATTTAATACGAAAAGACAAATCAACCTTTTAAAAAGAAACATCATGCTATATTAATGTTACTCGTAGTAAATATAGAATTCAATAATTTGTACAGTAGGTGGTCAAATGCCAAATATGGCTATAATTAACATTTGTGACATACTACATGATAGACCCATGTAATCAATATTCTGTGCTCTAGATTCTACTAGACCAAGAACGTGGCTGGGATACCTTGGACAGAGATTAAGAAAAAAGAACTAGAGAGGGAACAGGATAACTTCAACAGAGAATTGAGTTAGCTGTAAAATAGCAAGCATGACACAAGAGGACAACAGGATGAACCAACCTATGCTAGGTGGACAAGCAAACTTTAAATGGCTGAGATACACCCGTGGCTCAGCGGTGTTAATCCCAAAAGACAATTAATAACTCTGTGCATTATTTCACTTATAAGACACTTATAACACGACGAAGACGCATGTTAGGTAACTATAATTATCTGCAAAGACAATATTTAAATAAAGTACGTGCAGATCCACAAACGGGTGTAATTCGTACACAATATCAAAATAAATCACTAGAAATATCGATGATTCAACTATGAACTCTGTACGAAGCAGAGAAACTGGGCAAATGCGAGGGCAGGCTTATAAAACCTTTGGGGTACTTACCCTTACTTGCAGACATTAAATAAATATACTTCACTATTATTTTTCAGATGCACTTACTACACAAATGAGTGAAACTTCTGGGAGAGAAGAATAATTACACAAGACACACAAACTGATGCATCAGTCACGTAGCCTGCTATAATAATAATCTTGAACAAGTTAACGAATCACTATTACGAAGTTGATCCTCTTGACTATACATAGCTGGAATATGCTCGTAGGAAAATGTCCTCATTGTAAAGAATCTTCTCCGGGCAGAGCGAAGTCGGTATTACATCCACTTCCTGGACAGTATTGGGCAATTCAGATGAAATAGTTGCTGCAAACTGGGTTTCTATGATGTGATCCCCATGCTTAACATATACAGAAAGTCCAAAACATTGGGTCATCTAAACGAAAATCAATCCTGGCTACTTTAACAAACACATTGAAGAAGCGACTGAGAATACACGTGTACACCAAAAGAGTTCAATGGCATGGAACTATATATACAGACTGACTGGTTACTAGACATTCTGCATTGGCTGCTTCCTAAAGAAACACTCACAAAGATTAGCTTGTCCTTGTTGTGTTGGCAAAATGGTCCGTGGGCATTTATCGCTGAGACTAAAATTGACGTGGCTGATGGTGAAGGCAGATAGAAAAACTTAGCCATCCTGTTACTTAGTTGACGACGTGGATGGGTTGGGGGCCACTGACAGAAGCTTAACTATGCATGACGAGACTTAAATTATACTGAAGAATAAGTTTATATGCTACTAAAGACATAATGACAAGTTCACAACACAAATAGCACACCAGATGCGAGAATATGTGTCTATGGAGCCACAATACTAAGATGTGACAAATTTCCACACAATGCCGACTCACGTGGTGGAATGAAGAGAAGACCTATGCCCCAACACCATTCATTACTGCTTCAATTTATGTTGATCACAATGACTATCCTAAAATGTTCTATGTAACGCAACGGGAGTTAAACCCACTGCTGAAATGCAGATGAGCACTATGAACAAAGATATACTAAAATGGGTTGACAAGTAAGAATCACTACATCTTCCTGTTCTTCCATGTTCTTGCTGGGTTCGCAGAATTCCCTGCGCGCGACCGCGAGCATGATGTTTTTACAGGGTTGCAAACTACAATTTTATTACGAGATTTATCTTGTAAATTACACTAGTATTACAATTCTAGTCAGATTATATAGGGGCGTTACAACCTCGCCCTGGTTGAAGGAAAAAACCTTGAACAGACAGTTTTTTTCTTATAAATACGTATTTACTAAGAGTTCCTGGCGTTTTTCCAGAGAACAATTAAACAATTTTACATTATCCAAATTATGAGTTCCAACCCATTCGTTATTTAAATTTACCAAACCTACTGCATTATTCTCCACACCTATCACCAGAAATGGACCTAAATATTTCACGAAAAATTTGCTAATGGTCTTATCAACAATGGAACTGTGTTTTTGATTCTTTACAAAAACAAGATCACCAATTTTGATTTCAATACATTTGGCTTTAACCTTAGAATTATTTTTCCTAAGACTCTTTCTAGTGTTTAACAATACTGGCTGATGTCTAAACTTATGGTCCACTTCACCAAACTCTAAAGGCCAATCTAATTCTTTCTTGAAGTTATCTAGAGCTGAAAAATTGAGCGTATCCTGTAGTAAGAGACACAGAGTTATTTAACAGTGACTGAACCTCTGATAATTTTTGACTCCATTGAGTATGATCCTTATTGATAAATACTCATAACAGGCGAGAAATTTCTGAATGATACCTTTACACAGGGTTGGATTTAGGATTGTACGGACCTAATAACAAGTGCTGAATGCCATTCCTGCGACAAAAACAACGCCATAAACAACAAACGAACTGTGCTCCCCTATCAGTGATAAGTTCCTTGGGAAGCGGGTAATGGTAAAGAATACCTTTTAGTAAAGAAGGAAATAATTTCTTTGGCATTAGCATTCCTTACTGGATACAAGACAAGAAACTTACTATAGACATCTAAGATAGATAATATGTATGAATAAGTGTTACTTTTTGGTACACGCCCTATGAGGTCTACACTTAATTTACAATGTGGGCGGTCTGCCTCTACATTACAAATTTGATGTAGTTTAGCTTGAGAACATGGTTTAGTTGTTCCACAAATTTCACAATCGTTTACAAATTTAGCAATGTCACGCTTCATATTCGGCCAGTAGAAAAGCTTTTTGCAATCTAGGTAACATTTCCTGGGACCAAAATGTGCTTCCTTGTGAATTTCATCAATTACTACATGCACTAGACTTTTAGGAATAATTCATTTCCAGACAATAGCTTGCTTAACGTATAATAAATTTAAATGTTCACAATAATTTGAGTTACCTTCTTCCAATTTAGTCAAACATTTACTGATAAAAGTATTGTTTTGCTGTTCTTTTGACAGTTGTAAGAAAGAAGACTGGGTTTAATTTCGGAATACAACATTCACCATATACATAGTATCAATAGACTCATCCTCATCAGGAGGATTACGTGAGATGACGTCAGCGATATAGTTCTCACCAGAGGACAGATGTTCAAATTTCAAATTATAATCCTGAAGCTTTAATAACAATTTAGTAGTTCTGGAGTCTAGAATGCGTATAGTTTTTAAATGTGTTATAGCCTTGTTGTCTGTATGGACAACAGTTTCTCTACCAAGAATACAATCTGCAAATCTCTCACAGTGAAATACTACAGTTAACAACTCTGTTTGAAAAATAGACAATGACATTTCAGCAGGTTTGATATGTCTACTAGCATAAGAAATTACTGTAAATTCTCACCTTCGTATTGACCAATATATAAGACAATGGTTGTGGCAGATGAATCTGAAAAGATGTGAAAAGTTTTACTCATGTCAGGCAATCCTAAGGCGGGAGGAGATATTAACTCTTGTTTTAGTAACTCAAAAGCTTCCAATTGCTTTGGGCCAAATTGAAATTTCACTTCCTTACGCAGGAGATGCACCAAATCTTAAGTTAACTCAGCGTAATTGTTAATGAATTTACGACGCCAATTGGCTATACCCAAAAATTGACGCAACTGCTTACGAGTTCTTGGCACATTAAAATTTCTGATAGTTTCGTTTATCTTAGAGTTAATTTTAACTTCTCGGTCAGATATAATATGTCTCAGAAATAACAGTTCGGGAAACAAAAATCTACATTTACGAAAATTTAGAGAAAACTTCAACTTGTTTAAAGTGTACAAGATAAATTCTAGATGCTCGAAGTGCTGATCTATGGAAGGTGAAAAGCAAAGTAAGTCATCTAAATAACAGGAAACAAAATGTTTTGTGGACAGGTCGAAAATGCTGTTCATGACGAACTGGTACAAACTTGTGGCGGACTTCAGCCCCGTCACTAAATAGCGAAAGCAATATTGCCCTCCTTCAAACAAGAAAGCTGTCTTCTCGTAGGATTCTTCTTCCAGGGGAAGACATTAATATCCATCCTTACAATCAAATGAGGAAAACACCATAGAACCTTTGAGACGAGCCAAAATACCTTGTATGGGCTCCACGCGCACGTTAGCAGTTATTACCTTCCTATTCAAGTGTCTCAAATCCAACGTGGGCCTGATGGACTGCTTGTCTGACTTGTAGACACAATGCACGGGATTTAAATACGGCGACAATCTTTCTCCGATCACTCCTCATTCAAGCCACTTCTGCAGGAGTTTCCTGAATGGTTCTCGCATTGAATAGGCTATTGGATACGGCTTACACACCACTGGTTCGTTATCAGTGAGCTTGATCTTTAGAGGCTTTATCTTTACTCGGCTAGGTCGCTCAGAGAATAGATCTCTGTAAAGAATTAATAAATCGGCTAATCTAGATTTATCATCCTCAGCTAAATCAGTTCTAGACAAGATGGTATTTCGAATTTCACTCACTGGCACTAAATAATCATCTTCTTGGTTAACTTCCTGTATCAAAGGTTCCGGTTCCACTGAACTTATCCATAAGGAGTTCAAATTCAACTTCGCTGGCTTACCATCGAGATCCTTGAAGGTGAGAATACGGTTAGAAAAGTCTACCACACAACTATATTTATTCAAGAAAGGAGTTCCCAGGAGGACGTCTGACTTCATACCTTCCACAATGAAGAAAGAAACTTCAAGAACATGAACAGAGAATTCTAGATACAAAGTCTTTTGACCTTTAACTCGGTGTTTGTTATCACCCACGAAAGCTTGTAAAGTTACATGCTTAGCTGGAACTAGCTTGGCGGTAGGCAACACTTCTACGATTCTTTTCCACTTATCATAACACAATAGGTTAGCTACACACCAACTATCGATTATGCAAGATAGAGATAAACCGGCTATTTGGCCTGACAAATAAGGTGACTTCATAAAAACACTATTTTCACTAACATTGTCATGTGAATTTTCATTCAAGATAAAGAAAACTTGGAGAGGAGACTGAGTAAACCATGTACCATTGATTCTGTTAGATAACATAGTTTCTGGCCGCTAACTACAATCTTGGCGGGCTCCAGGCGACCAATCAGGAGTCTGCCCTGTTAATTTAAAGCTGAATTACATTGAATATAAGGTTCAGAAACAGTTTTGTGAATTTACACCAATATTTTCATGATGATTTCTAAAGTTAGGACAATGAGTACAATTACAACAAGATGAGATAGGTTCAGCCTGTTCACAAGAATTTCCTGACTGATTATTAGTATTTCTGGTAAAACCATTATTAACATTACGATTTCTAACATTTATCCTTCTGCCGTTGCGATTATTCTGCCTAGCTTGAAAACCATTATTAACTTGTCTATTGTTAAAATTATTACTGCTATTGTTACTATTGCGATTACCAAAGCCAAACCTTCTTCTGTTATTACGTCCAAAATTAGCATTATTGTTATTACTATTATTATTGTTATTACCAGGAGGACCATTACCTAAGTAATCCTTCACATTGGCATATTCTACTTGAGCCCATTTCTCTTTGGTGGTTACCTTATTTTCAGAACTAGGATTGGTACCGGAACTACCTTGTTCATTATTATTTTCATTAATCACGGTAGTGGCAAGGTTAAGATCAAAATGTACATTTCGTTTCTTACTCTTACTGGGAGGATCATTACCATTGCCTGCTTTACGCTTACCACTAAATGACTCTAAAGACATTAAACGACTGTTTAATAGCTTACTTTTATCAGGCACCTCCAACCTCATCAAACGCTCGGCGAGCTCAGAAGCAGAAGTGATTTCCACTTGACTTAAGGTAAATTGACACTCTGGAGGTAATGTGTCAATCAGATAATCCACTAATTCTATTTGCGACATGTTATTCTTGAGCATTCTCAAACCTTGGAAAGTTTCCACACAAATTCAGAAGCTTTTCCATGAATGCTGGGGTTGTACTTGGTAGACAACAAATATCTCCACTGAGCCCTACAAACCTTTGGATTCAGATACTGCGACAAGAAAAGACGTTTAAAATCATGATATGAATGAATTTGATCTGAGACCTGCGAGATCCAGCAAGCAGCAGAATCTTTCATGGCTCTCATGGCCACTAACACTTGGTATTCAGGATCAAGGTTCAACAACTTGAAATTCTGCTCTAATTGTTGCAAGAAATCAAGTGGGGAAATTTCCAACACATTCCCTGTAAACTCAGGAAAATGACTCAAGTCCGATAAACGTAAAAACTTTAAACAATGACCATTATTGTTGTTACCATTAATACTAGACAGTGTACAACCATTGGACAAGAAAGAGAGGACATCTGGCTCCAAGGTGGAAGTTCTTGGGTAGGCAGAGTCACCACGACCAACATTGACTGACGAGATACAAGGCAAGTCATTCCTAGCTTTGGAACTCTGAGAGAGAAAAGGGTTGAATAAATTGTTTCGCTCATAACCACAGAAACTATCAACTCTCCGACCAACCAAACCTTTGTCACGACTGGGCTGAGAATGATTACAATGACTATGCGGCATACCATGAGAAGAAGCGATGGACACAAAACTAACATTATTAAAGAAATGCTGTATCTGGGACAGATGGACATCAGCAGGGCGAAAACAAGAAGTAGTGGTTACTGAAGTAGTTCCAATCAACGGACTAGAAACAACCACTGGAATTTCAGAATGACTACTGCTTTCACAAGTACTAGGATTAGCAAGACTTAAAAATCTTTCAAAGTCTGTGAAGTGCCTACGCTCCACATTAACAGCATCAGAATTGAACTGATTATCTTGTTCTTCCACTTCTTCATCGTAGTCTTGATCAAAAAGGCTATCTACCTTCTCCTTCAAAGCTTCAAGTTCGTCCCGTAATCCTAGGCAAGAGTTGCTGACTTGGTGAATTTCCTTGACTTGGTTGGACAAGGTTTCCAGCTGGTGCTTGCACGAGCTGTTTTCTCTTAGGCAGTTAAGTAATGTTTCTTCTTGAGCCGCTAAATTCTCATTTACCACTTCTACCTGATGATTCAGTTCCGCAGTGTTATTTTCCAATTGGTTACTCAAGGCTGCTATACGAGCGTCTTGCGCTTTGATGTGACGATCCACGGTGTCCTTTAGCTCCGACATTTTCTTTTCTACAACTTCAGAAATATCAGTAATCACTGTTGCTTTAAACTGGGAAATTCTTCAGTTACAGCCACTTTTAGTTGGGAAGTTTCATTGACTACAACGGACCTTAGCTGCGATGTTTCTTCTGTTACAACCACTTTTATAGAATTTATTTGGGTAGTGAGCTGTGCTAGGAGCTCAGAAAAATTAGAAGAAACACCAATTTCACTACTACTTCCGCTTTGACTCTTCTCTACCAAAGATCTAGAATTTAAGTCATCAGTTTCAATAGTATCGTCTACTACGTCGGGAGATTGTACCAAACATGAATTACAATCCCACGAAACATTAGGCTTGCCCTTTTCGGCAAAAGCGTCTTCACTTAATCCTGAACACTGTCTGCAGTACCAAGTATTACAGGAAGTACACTCTAATAAAGTACCTGAATGGCCACACTGACGAGCTTTCCTCTTAGACTTGTACCTTCTTTCACTAGTAGTTTAACACATGCAATAAAATTAAAAGAATACACTGAAAAGATAGTTTATCTGACGTTAAACACTCAAATAACTTTTACTTCACTGGAATATAATGCGGGTCCCCAACCGAATCTTACACTATGAACCAAGAACACTTTGCACTTCACTTACAATGAAAGTTAACTTAAAGTGACTAGGCTTTTTTTAAAATAGGAAACATTCAGTGACGACGGTATCCATATTCGAAACTTAAGAAACATAAGAATCATACAAGGTACTGATAAACAAGAATTATAACACGATACCGACAAGATCCTACATAGAAAAAGTGAAAATGGAAATCAGTAGAACCCAAGAAAAATCAAAAGCTACCAGCTGATATCCTGGCGATTAGGTCGCCAAAAACGAAAAACCCGCTGTATCGCCCCAGAGGTCCCTAATCCCTGGAAAGCCACAGTTAAGTTTAACGCCCAGTGCCGGAGCACCGAGTTAATACTTATATGAAAGGGGTCGTAACCTGTGAACTACCGAGGACACAGGAATAAAGTAAAATGTGACTTGAAAGTGAATACGGGATAAACCTGCACCAAAGAAAACTTGAGAATAAACTAAATAATATGCAACGATGAACGAATCCAACTTAAGCGAGACTGCTGCCTATACACTCTACGAGTGCACAGAAAGCAGCCCTTTTCTTGTGTCGTGATCTTCTTACCTGATAACAAACTAAAACCTTAATTATCAAAAATACACTCATGAGGTTTGGCTTCTTTAGAGATAAAGAATGGGATTATATTGGGTGTAACGTTTATTTAACTATATATTTCCACATGTAAAATTATTCAATAACTATTATGTGTGTAGAAATAAAATAATGTTATTTTCTTGCACTCAAACTAAAATCAAATAAAGTTCACTTGACTCTTAAACTTGTGCGTCTATACAACGAAAACAGGCTTATGCAGTGTAGCGAGAAAGTTAAACATACTGAATGGATAACCCAAATGTACAAATGACACACACATAAAATTAAGAAAAAAAAACTCAATTATACTGATCACTTTACCATCGTTTTGGCACACTTTTAAATAAGCTAGCTTGAGTACTCTGACTTTGAAAACCACGACTAGTCGGGTGGACATATTATTAGATAGGACATTATTATCATTAAACCTTACACATGACTGATTTAATACGAAAAGACAAATCAACCTTTTAAAAAGAAACATCATGCTATATTAATGTTACTCGTAATAAATATAGAATCCAATAATGTGGACAGTAGGTGGACAAACGCCAAACATGGCTATAATTAACATTTGTGACATATTATATGATAGACCCATGTAATCAATATTCTGTGCCCTAGATTCTACTAGACCAAGAACGTGGCTGGGATACCTTGGACAGAGATTAAGAAAAAAGAACTAGAGAGGGAACAGGATGACTTCAGCAGAGAATTGAGTTAGCTGTAAAATAGCTAGCATAACACAAGAGGACAACAGGATGAACCAACCTATGCTAGGTGGACAAGCAAACTTTAAATGGCTGAGATACACCCGTGGCTCAGCGGTGATAATCCCAAAAGACAATTAATAACTCTGTGCATTATTTCACTTATAAGACACTTATAACACGACGAAGACGCATGTTAGGTAACTATAATTATCTGCAAAGACAATATTTAAATAACGTACGTGCAGACCCACAAACGGGTGCAATTCGTACATAATATGAAAATAAATCACTAGAAATATCGATGATTCAACTATGAACTCTGTACGAAGCAGAGAAACTGGGCAAATGCGAGGGCAGGCTTATAAAACCTTTGGGGTACTTACCCTTACTTGCAGACATTAAACAAATATACTTCACTATTATTTTTCAGATGCACTTACTAGCTACACAAATGAGTGAAACTTCTGGGAGAGAAGAATAATTACACAAGACACACAAACTGATGCATCAGTCACGTAGCCTGCTATAATAATCTTGAACAAGTTAACGAATCACTATTACGAAGTTGATCCTCTTGACTATACATAGCTAGAATATGCTCGTAGGAAAATGTCCTCATTGTAAAGAATCTTCTCCGGGCAGAGAGAAGCCGGTATTACATCCACTTCCTGGACAGTATTGGGCAATTCAGATGAAATAGTTGCTGCAAACTGGGTTTCCATGATATGATCCCCATACTTAACATATAGAGAAAGTCCAAAACATTGGGTCATCAAAACGAAAATCAATCCTGGCTACTTTAACAAACACATTGAAGAAGCGACTGAGCGTACACGTATACACCAAATAAGTTCAATGGCATGGAACTATATACATTCAGGGCGCAATGCAGTCTCTCACGTAAATGACATCTTGCTTCATCTTCGTCTTTACTCCACGTAAATGGATTGAAATGTTCAGATTGCTTATGCGGCTGCATAAGTCCAAGCTGTTGAGAGATAAATTCATATTTAGATGACTGTATGAAGAGAGTATATACAGACTGACTGGTTACTAGACATCCTGCATTGGCTGCTTCCTAAAGACACACTCACAAAGATTAGCTTGTCCTTGTTGTGTTGGCAAAATGATCCGTGGACTTTTATCGCTGAGACTAAAATTGACGTAGGCTGATGGTGAAGGCAGATAGAAAAACTTAGCCATCGTGTTACTTAGTTGACGACGTGGATGGGTTGGGGGCCACTGACAGGAGCTTAACTATGCATGACGAGACTTA
Organism: Thermobia domestica; assembly: GCF_964235325.1. Classification (NCBI taxonomy): domain Eukaryota; kingdom Metazoa; phylum Arthropoda; class Insecta; order Zygentoma; family Lepismatidae; genus Thermobia; species Thermobia domestica. The sequence goes on from NC_137461.1 coordinate 76,202,090, forward strand.
AATTATACTGAAGAATAAGTTTATATGCTACTAAAGACATAACGACAAGTTCACAACACAAATAGCACACCAGATGCGAGAATATGTTTCTATGGAGCCACAATACTAAGATGTGACAAATTTTCACACAATGTCGACTCACGTGGTGGAATGAAGTGAAGACCTATGCCCCAACACCATTCATTACTGCTTCAATTTATGTTGATCACAATGACTAACTATCCTAAAATGTTCTATGTAACGCAACGGGAGTTAAACCCACTGCTGAAATGCAGATGAGCACTATGAACAAAGATATACTAAAATGGGTTGACAAGTAAGAATCACTACATCTTCCTGTTCTTCCATGTTCTTGCTGGGTTCGCAGAATTCCCTGCGCGCGACCGCGAGCATGATGTTTTTACAGGGTTTCAAACTACAATTTTATTACGAGATGTATCTTGTAAATTACACTAGTATTACAATTCTAGTCAGATTATATAGGAGCGTTACTATTGCTGGTAAGAAAGTGTACGTAATTTTATGTACAAAGATTGAGACAAAACTGAAAGGACATTTTACATAAAATATAACAATACTAAGAACCTGAAAAGAAAAATTAACATTTTGATTATTTTTAACAGGTGCGTTACGTAATACAATTAAATCTACAGCACGTTTTCTGATATGCACGTAATCTTTTCTAATTCATGTAATGCCACGTCTTAAAAGTACATTCCACCGAATTCCCACCGAATATCATATCTTTATATGACATTTAACAATATTATTTCCATTCCTGGTACTGTGTCCCTGACATTTAAAAGAAATTATATGGCCTTATGCTAGTACTAAACTTAAATTTCCAGATTTAGTTTTTGTTTTCTGTTAGCAATTTCTATCATTAACTTGAAATATACCGGTACATACGCTTTTTTCATAACTGAGTAAAGTAGTATCTTTCACATTCAACAGTTTACAACATGATAAATACTGCGTATTTGCCTGTAGCTAAAAGTTGAAAGAAATATCCTATCAATTAAATTAAAGTACTACAAATGCAGTCTACCTGTTCTTGGTGTATAAGTATTTTAACTTGTTCCTTTCAAGAAACACGTGTAGCATAAATGAATGATTTCTGTGCAACTTGACTATCACGTTCTTTCAACACTAAGAAGGCACCAATCTGTACCTGCCGGAAAAAACTGGAGGTACTAATTATTGATATATATGCTTGATTATTTTTCTCTTAATTGCAAACTAATAACGATTTGTTGCTTCACTTTTCAAGCAAAAATGTCTTTTCTAAAATAACTTAATCTTCAAAGTTTTATAATCTTATCTCTTATCATCGTATCATTCATAATTCCATCTGCTATGTCCAAGATCAATATTTTCTTTCCGTTGTAGTGCTTAATTTTATCTTTCATGTACAAAATGCAGGAATGTATGAATGCAAGAATTAAAATATCATAAAGAAACAAAGCTGTTATTGTCAGGTTTTCCTTTTGAAATAGAATACTTACGTTTATCGCCAAGTTATGGAAGCTGTGAAAAAATGGCATATACTGACATAGGGCAACAGACAACAAAGGGTAAAGAACGCTAAAAGTAATTAATTCTTCATTTGTGAAACCACTAGTTTGCGCAGTGCGACACGGGTTGGATCATGTGTTGCAGTTGTCCTTGCTTTGTTTTGCGGCGTTACTTGTTCTTCACAGCTATTGATATACACTTATAAAAGAAACAGAAATATATTTAAGTTGTGTTCAATATACGCAATTTTCATGCCCTTAAAATTTCGAAATTTGAAGTAATGGCGACTTAGCATATTGTGTAATGTAATGAATTTCAGCTTAGTGACCGCAGTGTTGACACTAACAACGGAAAGAAAAATTGTTCTGGTGTCAAGGAACAATTCTCCAATTTTTGAAATTATTAATATTCAGGTCCCGTAGTTTCGCTCTTTCCAAATTAGATAGCATTTGTGCTTTTACTGTCCACCTAGCACAAGTTGTTTTCTGTTTTCTGTATTCTACACTTTTTGTTTTATTCATACATCCAGACGCTGTATATATACATAAATCATAAAAACAAATTCTCAATAATTGCTTATGGTAGTCCCTTTTGATTTTATCTATGTCATGTGAGTTATATTCATGTTGGCCAGCGCAAAATTTTAGGAAACAATAAGAAGAAAACTAGAGAAAGAAGTTTAATTTTTCAACAAATATTTCCAGTGGTTAGAAAAAAGTAAACCTGTACGTATTATTATAATTCTATACAATGTAGTTACGTTATTTCTCTATAGCTCTGTAATGATTTTATGTTTATGATGTTATAATTTAACCTTTTCGAAAGAAGAGGAAAATTAGAAAAAAAATGAATAAAATGTTTGAGTTTTATCCCGACGTTTATGCAAGATAGGCTAAAAGAGATGATGATGATGAGAAATGAATGAAATACTGAATTGAAGAATGTGTTAGGAATGGGGAGAATCCTGAGGAAACTCACCTACAGCGGTACTTATGCACAACAAAGTTCACTTGTAACCGCTTTGTGGACCTCCCTCCCTACTGTATCACGAATGCGTAATTTAAGGAGACCTAAAAGTACCTGGATAAGACATCAAAGAACATTTTCGAAAAGGGATCAGAGGACATTACTCGGCTCGCCCTTCGGTCTAAGTAATAAGTTGAACATTAAGTAGCGAGAAGTTCGGATGTTACGCCTCGAAATTCTCTCGGTCGTCCATACGATCACCCAGACCCCGACACACACAAATATCATTTATATGTGTAATAAAAAACACTTTAAATAAATCGAAAATATGCTTTTTTATTAAAACATTAATAAAAAATATGTAGGAGAAAAAGATAATCACAACACTCAAGACTGACCTTATAACTTTTTTCACTAATAAAATTAAATTTCAATTTTATTATATTATAGCCTTTGGATCGCGTATACAGGCTGTTTCAAAAGAACATCGACAATTTTTGGGAAACGACTTTTGACACCAAAAGAAAGAAAAAAGTATAAACCAAACTGGGTGCACAATGGCCTCCTTTCGGAGTAACAGCCTGACATTAATGAGAAAAAATGAACCTTAAATGTCCATAAATCAACACTTATGGGACCTACCATACTCGGGTCAAGAGTTTACTAATTAACTATTATGTGGTCTATCCAAAAATACATGCTTCAGAATTCTGCAGTACTTCCGCAACATTTTTATGTAATTAGTTAGTGAGGTCTTCAGATTATATCCCGTAACCAAACTGCCTGTACAAAAATTGTTGCCTGGGTATCTTAGGATTCTGAAACATTTACGTTTAGATACAGCACATACTATTTCCTAAGTGAAGTCTTGTCCCTTCCACAGTAGGTCTCATAATGTTGGAGCTATGGACATTTAAAGCTCATTTTGTCATGTTTTCGGCAGCCTATACCTCCGAAAGTAACCACTTGTGCACGAAGGTTGGCCTATAAATTTCGTCTTATTTTGGTGTGAGGAATCATCTTCCAAACTTTGTCGGTGTTGTTTTTAAACACAGTGTGTATGTATATGAAGGTGATAATGGAGGTTTCACCGTATAGACTTTTCTCACACCATTAGTGCACGTGAGGGATTAGCGCTTTGGGGTAACACAGGGTGATCCCAAGAAGTAGTTGCCTAGCTCCTACAAAAATCAATAGAATTTGACTTAGCCTCCAGCAACTAAGTGCAGAAAGGCACAAAAGAGAATTCAAATATTGGGGGCGCGTTTACAACTAATACGCGCTGGGTTTCTGAACCACGGACTTCACTAATAAGGGGCTAGCGGTCGTATGAGTCCTCCACCGGCTAATTACTGTCTGCCCCTTAACATAATGTTATGCCTAATCCAACGAACGTGGCGGTTGCTTGAAGATACGCAGTAAAACTCATCGAACTGAGATGTTCGAGGTCCGAGCCGGATGGGCCGACTGGTCAATGTTGACAGTTCTTTCTAAAATGCAATCAGGTTAAATCTCGAGCATATACATGCAAATTGAATGTCAAAAGAGCTGACGTTATTTACAGCTCACTTGCGACGATTGTTTTTACGTGGTTGTGGGAACGGGCAGATAAATGCTGACTGAACGATACGGTTGGCGACGATCTGGCGTTCAGACATGTGATCTGCTAGTATCTCTATAAAGCACTTGATTCAGTTCCTGATAATTATAGAACATATTCTTCGAATATTAATGAATAAGAAAGAAACAGTGAAAACACTTAAGTAAGAAAATACCTGATTCATATATGTAGTTCAGAAAATGAACGTCATCTTTGTTACACACTAAAATATTCTCACCACAAAACAATGTTTCATATATATATATATATATATATATATATATATATATATATATATCAGTGATCGGCGAAAGACACGTATAGGTCCGAAAAAAAAGTATAAATCCGAAGAATAATTGGTGTTTTTACGAAATATACACAACGTCCACAAAAATTATTTCTATGACCTAATGACGGTTATATAATTGACTCCCGACCATAGATAAACTTCTCGAGTGCAAGCGAGGTACACATTGAGAACTCTAGGCCGTTAATTAGATTGGAATAAAGTTAGGTTTCGCTCCAAGAATTATGATCAGTTGGTTAGCAACACTTATATGGTGTGAGTATTACGTGCATAATAGTTCAGTGGTTTTCACCTAAGGGCTATTTAAAAATCATTTTTTAATTCATTGATCACTCACTACAACAAAACACTGAAGTTCATGCATGAACAATATCCAATCCACGTGTTCCACAAAGTGATAAGATCCTTTTGAATGACTGTTGTAATTGGGTTTCCTTACCTTCCGTTTCTTCGTATGAAGAAATGTTGGTTGTCTTCCCGTGAATTTCCGATATTATTCTCCGATGTACGTTGATGAGGAGGGAAGGAGAAGAAGCTTTTAATACACGTGGGTGTGAGAAAGACCAAACATGGCTTATAAGACTTGTGTGATAACTTTTTCTTCAGTGAACATCGCAGAGGTCGTTCGTAGTTCTATTTAAATTGTTACTTACTTAAAAAAAATTCCGTAAAATGTTTTCTAAGTATTCCTATTAGATCACTTTATATTGTATAATATGAAGTAAATATACACGCATAATAACTATTGAAGAAAATATTGACATAAAGAATTATCAAACATTTCAATAAAAATTGGTAAATTTCTTCCTTTAAGATATACTTTTGTCTGTATTTAGAACATTAAAACATGAATGAATAGGCAAATAACAAAGAAAACGTTAAAATGTATAAAAATAATAAAATTATTGTAATAGTTGCGATATTAGTGTTAAATATTTGAAAAATATGGGAACCATTGATAAAGTAAAATGAATGAAATTGTAAACGCATTGTCGACTAGTAACATACGAACAAAAATAAGTTTTCCACCTGTATGTCGCCGTTTTTTTTAAATAAAGTTAGTTATTGTGTTTTTTTAGAGAAACATAACGAAAAATCGTTTTGCAAAAAAGTAAAAATAAACTTAAGTGTAAAGGCTGGCACCCACAGTGATTCCAACAACCAGGCATAAATCTGTGTATTAAGAAACGAGATTGTGATTTAGTTGACATGTAGCAGGAAAATTCACAACACAATAAGGTCAAAGCAACATCTGTTCGCACGCGAAAGAGATCGAGACTTGATTCAGTAATGCTCTGGACAACAAACAATTTCATTTTGTAACAGTTATTATTATTAGCTTAGGCCTAAAATAATAATTATCATTCGCATTTAACATGCATAAATATTGTATGTTTACCAGAATAGGTAGATATTTTCTGCAAAAAAAACGTTAATAAAACGTTGAAAACTATATAGTTCAAATCCAAGTTTTTCGAAGGTCTAAATCAAGGAAGTTGACACACTAGACCAAACATTACTGAAATTAACGGTTATTAGCTCATATAATTACCAAAACCATAGGAGGGAAAATGTGTACTAGTACACGTACACACACACAAACAAAATGCATTCGTTTACTACGATGCAAAACTAGAAACGTCACAAGACGTTGGCAACCATCGACGCTTATAAAATGTATATATATATATATATATATATATATATATATATATATATATATATATATATATATATATATATATATATAACTGAAATATAAACACTTTAATATTCAGCAAAATACTCGTATGTTTCCTGGAACATAACGTACCGACTTTCGGTTTTCCACCTAGGAGAATAACATGTAAACACCCAAAAGTACTAATACTGTTGTAGCTTCGTAAAAAAGTGTCTGTGAAAGACAAAATAAACAAGACGAATTGTAAGGAAAACGTGGGATGCAAACAGAAACATATAGTCACGACTTTTCAGCTTTCTGGTTATCCCTGAAACATCAAAATTAAAATCCCTACAAGACAGTTATGTCATTAGAAGACGGTTAGACTTTATTACCTATCTTCCGTACAAAAATATTCAAAACACACTTTTTAAGACATTTAAAATTCAAAATCATTTACCATATCAGATTATTCACAAAGAGTAATTTTCTTAAAATTGTATAGCTTATTCTGAGTTGATTTGAGTTGATTTTAGTTTAGCGTCCCTTTCAGCAGCGAGGCTATATGAGACGTGGACCTACTGATTAACGTGGAATCCGAACCACATGAACTCCCGCCGGGAATCGAACACGGGTCTCCCACGCCAAAAGTGCGTACGCTAACCGCTTAGCCACGGATGAGCTTCTATAGCTTATTCTGCTGGAAAGGAACATAAAAAAGTTGCTACGTTGATCTATCGGTGCGAAACTTAAGAGAGATTTGTGAACCGAAAAATATACAAGAGCTGACCCACGGAAAAATCAAAGACAAGTTAGTGTTATACTTCCGACCGAAACTCAACACAATTTCAGAACTGTAGAAACAGATTTATTCAGCAGTAATAAAGTGAGACAGTTACCGAATTTGTAGCCTCGTTGCGACAGCTAGCAGCATTGTGTAAATTCGGCACATTTTTAGAAGAAGCTTTAGGGGATCAGTCTACAGACGGCATCAACGACGATAACGTGCTTAATAGATTGTTAGTGGAATATAATATGACCTTCACACTAGCTGTTCAATTAGCAGTGCAAGCGGAAACTATTGGTAACAACACATCAATCGTGAGATTTCGAAGAGGTCGGTCAGGTGAATTTGTTGATTCATTGTCAAGGTAGGCCAAATGAGCAAAATAAAACGCAGATAAGGTACAGCAAACACAGTGGAAAAAGTAATAAATCAGAACGGTACGAGGGTAAATTTGTCTGTGGTAAGTGCGGAAAACAACATAAAAAATACTCCTGTCCTGCGAAACATTCGAAGTGTAACTTTTGTGGTGCACAAGGCCATTTAAAGAAAATGTGTCACTAATCCAGTACAGAGGACTAGTGACGCAGAGGGAGTAACAGAAAAAGTGAAAGAAATTAAAGTGTCTGTCCATAAACATCAGTAATACAGGAAGAAAACTTAGATAAGATCGTTGAATTGATGACAATGGACATACGAGATAGTAAACTCAACGACTTATGTAACGTGCCACTAATATGTGATAGTGATTTTTGAACTACATACCGGTGCCGCAGTGTCAGTAACCAGTAGTGTTGCATGCTACGAAAAATTTCCAACAAACAAGTTGTATCGGATATCATTAAATTGTGCAATGCCGATGGTAGACCGTTAGACATCAAAGGGAAAATAATTGTGGAAGTGCAATGGAAAAGTAGTAAGTGGCAGTTATCCTTATACGTACTGGATGCTAAACTAAACCAACCAATTGTGGGTTGTTCATGGATCAATATACTTTGGTCTCGTTGGAATAAACAGCTATGTAGTAATATTGGTTCGATAGGAACGTATGACGTAACTGTAGCTCACATCTTGGCAAATAAAATCAAAGAATAGTTCAAAGAAGTGATTGAAGGAGACTTAAACACGCCAGTTAAAGGATACAATGTAGTATTATCAGTGAAAGAAGCGATACCCATTTTCAAGAAGGCATACGAAATACCGCTAAGTTCGGAACCACAAGTGCAAGATGAGTTAGACAAGTTGGTGCAACAAGGAAATTGACGCAAGTGGATTATTCGGATTGGGTTACGCCATTGGTATTAGCGAGAGCAAAAGATGGAAGCATCAGGTTATGCCGCGACTTTCGTGTAACGGTAAATACCTTTCTGGAAAAAGTATCGTACCCTCTACAACGCATTGAAGTCATACCCAATACTACGCAAATGTAACGCAACTGAAGGCCTTCCTAAACATGCTTTCATTTTACCATAGACAACTACCTGGCTTAGCTTCAAGAATTCCGTCGTTGTATACATTACTAAGAAAATAAGCCAGATTGTATTGGGATGAACGACATGCAGAAGAATTTGTACAAGCTAAAGAAATGTATAGCGGAAATACTACACATATTTGATGAGAAGGAAGAGATGGTACTTACTACGGATGCACCAGAGGAATCGGCGCTATGCGGTGTAACAAAGTTAATAACAAATTGAAGACGATATCGTGTACCTCAGTAACAGTGAGAAAAACAGAACGTAACTATGCCGAGTTCGAAAGGGAAGCATTACTGATAATACACGGAGTAAAGAAATTTCATAAATATTTGTTGTTCGGTACATGTTCTACAATTATTACAGATTATATGCCTGTCAAGATCATATTCGGAAAAAGGCTATTCCAGGCGCAGCTTCACCAAGACTCCAACGGTGAGGCATTGGAAGCAGACCGACAGTTATGTAGGTGAGAGACTACTAAGAGGTTGACCCAGAAAGTTGAAGGAAGAACATAACACTACAGTGTTAAGAACAGTTATTAACAACAGGCAAAAACTTTCAGTTGTGAACAAATGTGAGGTTATGGAAACATCTGGAACAGCTACATAGGAATCACCTAGATGCTTGGAGAACGCTGACTGAAGCTAAGGAAGCAGCATGGTGCCAGGTTTGGACCGTGATATCAAAAAATGAGCGAATTTTGTGAAGCGTGTAGTAGCATGCATAGGAATAACTGGAAAAATCAATATAGTACCTAGAAAGCAGAAGCACAACCGATGAGAAGAGAGCATGTACCAAATTTTACAATAGTAAATCCTCACGTTAAGCAGGTTTGACTCCTAACTATGAAAACATTTCCAGGCTCCTAACTATGAAAACATTTGCGATCACTCCAACCCCAATCATTTTTCAGATTCAACCTGTTGCATATAAGTTATTAGGACGTAAAATTGAATGTAGTTTATACGAGAAAGACCTTTATGCATTGCAAGACTTGTAACGCCCACATATTCACCACAAACTTATAGTGGTATCGGCATAAACAAAAAGATGTGGAGCACGAAACTACTTTATACAAAAGTCTAAAGAAGCTCAGTGAAGACGTACGAACTGCTCGAGCGGTTTGGCTCAATAGTCTATCAATCATAAGTTTATGTGAACAAACCCAGTAGGAAGTATTCGTTTTGTTTTTTTCCTTAAAAGTGTGTTAATATTTTCATCAGAGAAATGAAAACATTTCTTTGAATAGATCTTTGGCAACTGCTTTCCTCTCAACTTAGAATAGAAGGGAACATTATATGAACTGAAAATTAAAATCTAAAACTGAAATCAAAATATTATGTATGTTCAATATTTCATTATTATCCTTTGATTTGTAATGAAAAACTTAGTATACGCATTGATGATTTGAGAAGATTCTCCCCGGGTAATGGTCAATATATGAATGAGAGAAAATTTATAGAACATTTTTAGTACACTTTGAGCATTGTCGAAGATATGGCCACGAATTTATGTCGGCAGGGTCTAAAATTCTCCCACAGGTCATGCCCTAAAATCATCACTGTTTCAAAGGTTTCTTTAACAAATACCTAGGTAGAATATTACATTTATTTTTCGTTCTACGTTTTTAAATGACAAAATCATAATTTTAAACATAATTATAATACTATAAGCACAAAGGTTTATAGACCATATGAAGTATATAGTATTGTGTAAGTTATCGGTTTCTAATCGGATTAAAACTAGAATATTCGTTTGCATCGCACTTTATAAAGTAAATCCTCTCTATATATAAATCTTACTGAAAAGCATGTTTAACTCCAATTACTTAATCAATATTTTTAATAATATATTTTTATTGTAATATTTTTACTATTCAATGACGTATACAATTCATTTCCCAAAGTAGAAACTCGCAAATGTATAGTGGGCTAGTGAATATTATCAATGAATTATCATTATTTTACGTAAATACTGCATCGCCTGATTTGTATCTTCGTACTTTAACTAATAATAATATTAATATTAATATTAAAATCAATAATAATAATAATAATAATGAAATCATAGCCATATAAGAATTTCAAGCTTAATCAATAAATGAATTCAACGTGGTCTCTATTCGAAGTTCTATTTATTCGAATCCGATATAAATACAAACAGAAAATTCGAGAACAGGTAAAATAAAAATGTTACTTTCGTGGGACTGGAACTAACCTTTAAGAGTTCCTTTCAAGTTACCACACCAGTCGGAGACCCAGATAAGCAGCTGCCAACAACATATCCAGGAGATGGTAGACTATCAGTAGGGCAGCAAGACTGGCAGCCACCAAGAACATCCGGAAGTTCAGGAGACCACCTAATAGATTGTCATTGTAAAGACAGGGTAGAGCGCCATTGTGAAGAAAAAAAGTGTGATAGTGAATTTGTGAAGAATGTTGAAGAGTGTAATACTGAATATGTGACGAATGTGGAAGAGTGTAATAGTGAGTAATCTGTGGAGAATGTGGTATAGCAAATAGTCTATGAAGAGTGTGAGAGTACTAGTGAGGCATGAGTCTGGTCGGCTTTGGCATGAGTCAAGAATTTGTCTTTGCAAGAATGAAGGTGGAATATGCAACCGGGCATTCCATAAGTACTGTGAAGAATATTATTCTGTAGCATGCTGATAATAATTAGTAAAGTACATTTGAAGTTTGTGTGCATGTACCCGTATTCGTAAATAAAGAATAGCTTACTTTGGAAGTAGTTATTTTTGATAGTTAAAGTAATAGCTCTATAGCAATCCGAAGCATCTAGTCTACTTCTGCGTGATCTAAATCGTCATAATAACCTGGTGAACACTTTTCACTAATGACCAAGAAATGCAGATATTTTATGAGTCTGGAATAGGGAAATCTCTGTACAAAATAATATTTTATCGAGTTTGAAAGATTTTTCCCAATTGCGTGATTTCCTTGGAAATTCTTTTATTTTCTGTCCTGTTAAAAGGAAACAATGGGCAAATAATCAGGATCTTCGTTTTGTGCATTCCGTAACTCTTCAGCTGAAATATCTTGAATTTTGACTTGAATAACCTGTAACAGATGAACGTGTTTAGTTGGTAATTCCTTAGAGGGAAATAGACGTTTGACTGTGTCCTCACAAAGATTATCGGAACATTTCTGGAAACGTAGTTCGTACTCAAGCTGTTGTAATTCCAAGGGCCATGTTAGGAGATGGGTGTTCCAAGATTTAGCTTTATCTAACTAAATTAAATTTTTGTGATCTGTGATAAAAGTGACATGTTGACCAATTAATTATTGACGCCATATTCGCACCGCAGAGAAAATTTCTAGACAATCCAATTCACTAAAACTATGACGAGATTCAGCAGGTGTTAAAGTTCGACTCGCGAACTGGATTACATTCTTCTGTCCATCTCTGTACTGGTGTAAGACTACATTAGCCCCCAGTCAGGATGCATCCGATTCTAAGTAATAACGTAAATTCAAATCAGGGTGAGACAAAAGAACATCTTTACGAGTGTCATCTTTAATCTGTTGATTGTTCGTTTTCTTCAAGCTATTACCACTGTTTTCCTTTCTTGAGAATCTGAAAAAGAGCTTGCATTTTTTCTGATAATTGAGAAATGAACTTTCGTGACCAATTAAAAATTACAATTACAGATTGTAAAAAATTAGGGCCTGGGTAAATTACAAAAAAGTTCAATGATTTTTGGATCCTTTTCTGTGCCTTCAGGGGTAATCAAAAACCTGAAAAAGTAATGGACAAAGATACAAAATAAACATTTTTCAATGTTAAGGGTAAGGTTGTGGTCTCTGAACTTTTCAAACATTTGTCTGAACAATACTAGGTGTTCTTCGAAAGTATCTGTAAAACAAGCTAGGTAATGAAAGTAAGTAACAAGTTCTTAGGATGCAACTCTGGTCCAAATAACTTTTGACGCATGCTGTTCAATATGCTGGTACCATGCTTGTGGGCAAAACAAGTGACTCGATAATGGTAATGCTGGTCTCCCAAATTGAATTATATATATTGTTGTGACTTAGGAGTAATCAAGGTTTGATTATAGCTACTTACAAAATCTAACGACCTAAGAAAAGATTTACATTTTCTTTTAAAAACATTGTATACCCTGATAATTAGTGTGATAAATTTCCACATACCGATTTGCTTAACGTAAATCGAGAGAAAACCCTTGGTTTCCCGTTTTTATTGGGAACAACAAAGATAGGATTGCTGTGAACAGAATTTGAATGATAAACTAATCGTAATATTAATAATTTATGTATCTCATCCCATACGTCTCTAAAATGTTTATGGGGAATGGGATATCGTTTACGTACCAGGGGTTTACTTGTTTTAACCTCCATTTCATAAACAAAACCTTTGCAAAGACCTGGGTAATTTGTGAAAATATCCCTAAATTGAGACAAAAGAGAACATAATTTGTTTTTTGTTGGTTATTTAAATTAAAAGTGCGAGTGATAGCATCTCTAATCTGTTCGTCTCTAGCACATTGTTAGACAATAGTAACAGCTGAAACAAATCTTTTTTATTTATAGTTCTTTCTCTTCATCTTCAAAGATTTCCTGAAGAACAAAATTTTCTGGTAAAGAATCAATTTTGGTTTTCAAATTATGATATTCCATGGAAATCGTTCCGTCCGTAAGATTAGTTTGGCTTCAAAAGGCACTAAGGGTATCAAGTCTTAAATAAGATCTTGATAAGAGATTCTGTAACAAACTTTATAAACTGAAATGTTGTGAATTTGGATAGTGATTAACGCGTAGCCTCTTACTTTTCTTCGGGTTAGCCCATTAAAATCCACTAAAAGTACATCAGCTGAAGTGACTTTGGGTGACGTCACATCTGCACTAATGCGTTTTCAAAGCGCAAATGAAATGAGATAGGTATTAGAGCCTGTGTCCGCCAAGCATTGTTTGTCAGTTTTACAAAATAAAACTTTAAGTTTAGCAGAGATACTCTTGGGTTGCACACTAATATAACTGTGTTTGATTCACAATCACTTCTAGCCGAGATTGTGAATTATTCAACATTATTTACACTGCAAATATGAGTATAAGATACCAAGAAGTCTTTAGTTGATCCGACAGTAGAACGTATGTGTTGGTCGGTACCCCGTCCGCAGTACAGCCTTTTAATTGTTTTCCTAGCGGCCGGAATGCTGTTCATTACGTCGGGTTCACCAGTTTTTTTTATTCCTTTTTCTGTGATTTGGGCTTTTACTGTTATTTTCTTTTATTATTTCTCCATTTCTAAGTGCCACTATTGTTGTGTCGATTCCTAGAATTATTATTCCTTCGTTCGGATATAGTAATACTGTAGAATTATGACGCGAGTTGCGATTCGTTTCATTCCTAATTTTTGTTCTGATCATGTGATTGGGAGGGTCGATTCCTGCTGTTTCTGATATTATCATGTCGCGCACGATCTTGGTTCTAATTCCTGTCAATTCTCATATTATTTACACGCCGATCTTGGAATCTTTGATTATTACCCTTATTATACGCTGAATTTTGATTGCTATTATAATTATTATCCTTCTTGTAACTTTTCTCCTTACGACTTAGTTGGGCCTATAAAGTTTCTAATTTTACAATTGCGGCAAAAAAGTTCTCTAATATTAATACATGAATGAAGGAAAAGTTAACATTTGAATCTATTGCGTAAAGTTTGTATCACGTCTGTAAGTATGAGAAATTCAGCCAACTGCGGTATCAATTCACGAAGTTTAATGAATTGATCAAGCGCGAAATAACATACGTGAGTATGTATCTTGGGATCAAACCGAGTGCGCTTGGAGGTTGATAGCCAGTGTTCAATGTTTCTTTTCCAGCGAAAGCTTCAAATAAATCCTGGCTTCATTTGATCGTAATTAAATCTCGAACAGAACAGCTTTGGCATCGAGATCTTTTACACTACGATGTGTCTAAAGCGATTCTTGTTCTTGCTACGGTGTATACGATTTGACGACATTTACGATCGTGCGCAACGACGTGAAGTAGACAAATTTTCAGTTTTCCGAGTAGTGTTTGAGGTGTTTGTTGCAAATTGTGAAAGATATTACAGTTTTGGAAAGTACACTACAATAGACGAACAGCTAGTTCCCTTCAGAGGTTGCTGTAGTTTCAGGTAATATGTGGCCAATAAGCCAGCTAAGTATGGTCTGAAAATCTTCATTCTTGGTTATGCCAAAACAGTATACACAAAAACAATGGAAGTCTATTCTGAATGTCAAAGTGAAGGACCGTATGTGCAGTGAAATCGTCCTCAAGAGATAATTATGGGCTTGGTAAGACCAATATCGAACACTAGCCGAAATTTAACAGCTGACAATCGGTGTTCTAGTGATACAGAACTTGTTACAAAGAAATACAACGTATGTTGGTACCCTGCGCAAAAATAAACCAAAACTTCCTTTAGAATTCACCAATGTGAAAACTCGAGAAGTGAGGAGTAGTCTATTGGATTTAGGCCCAATATGACCATACTTTCTTACAAAGCGACCAGGAAGAAGAGTGTTATTTTGTTGTCCACCATACACTACGATGTAGTAATCGATCCTGAGACTGGTGACCAGAAGAAACGAGAGATCATCACCACCTATGATCACACGAAAGGGGGATTCAATTTGTAAACCTATTGATTTATTATAATATAATAGTTGTTAGTGTTTAATTACAAACTTAAATCGATTAGTCAATATTCAATTAACTACAGGAAATAAAATATGTATTTGTAGAAGATGTTTGCAGTATTTTTATGTACACTTCAATTTATATACACTTCACTTTTATATACACTTCACTTATATATACATCATTTTTATATACACTTCAATTTATGTACTTCACAATATTTTATTTTATTCACTCTGAAATTATTTCTATAAAGGCAAATAAAAAAGGGTAAAATCTATTTCTGGTGGCGGGTAATAATCTCTGTAATACCATAAATTTTTCTGCCAATAAATCTAAATAATACTTTAATGAAAAGTAAAATAATTTTCGGGGTAAAATTTACTACGGTGAATAAAACGCACCTGGCTAAGGTTAAGAGTGGAGGTAGAATATATTCGTGGGAAGCAGAATCGATTGCAGAAATTTCATCTCGGTACGTCTTATCGCTTTTGCTCTACGGAAATCAGTATTGTAGCAGGAAGGAGAAATAAAGTTCAACCTCTTCTTAGTACGGTATTACGGGTTGAGATTGTATGTTTCCTTCGTACTCTGAATCCTTTGCAGAAAATTACTTATCGCCATATGTTACCATGTTTGTTCCATAATAGTAAATATTGAAATCCAAAATACTTAATTTATACCTCTTCCAGTATGAGTGTAGGGTTTTCGGAAGAGACGAAACCTATTCTTTGGATTTTGAATCAACTGTAGATGTCGTGTATCGATATCTCTTACAATTTTTGCTTTATGAAACCGGCAGAATTACTAAATTTCAAACACTTCAGATATTTTTACGATGATTTGGTTTGTGATGATATCGTTTCTTGAGACTCTAAATCGATTGCAGAAAATTGCTTGTTAATAAACGTTTGAAAGCTGTTATGGTTAATATTAAATGAGTTTCTGCTTGAATAGATGTTATTGAAGAACAAATCTATTCTTCAGACAACTAATCGGCTGCATGATAACCGCACCTCTGTACCTGTTACTTTATTTGTTCTCTAGAAATAAGTACCGAAGCGGAAGGAATATTTAATTTGAACAACTTCTTATTTCACTAGAATGTACGAGATAGTCATGGTACATTGTCTTGATACCCTAAATCGTTTGCAAAAATCCACTTCTCGCTACATATGCCGATTTTTCTACGTTCATATACGTTAAAACTGGAAATTACTAATTTCAGCCCCTTACATTATGAATAAAGATAAACGGGAGGAGGTGGAAACTATTCTTATTTCATTAAATTGATTGGTTAAAACGGCATCTCGATATATTATACCGTTTTTGCACTGATGCCTGTCGAAATATAGACGAACAGAAGAAGCCGTTCTATAAGACTTCCAACATTTATGAATAGTGTAGTTCTGAAATCGAAAATGAATGTAAAATTTGTTATAAGGCTTTTAGTCTCTAAAATATTCCGCAATCAACAGCCTATGTCCCGCAGCTCCGAGAATAAATATGGGGATATTTCTTTCTTATAAATCCATCAGTAAGTTAATAGTTAATTTTGAAATTTTAGAAATCCTTTGAAAAATTAGTCGCGTTGCAAGCTTTTACGAGAGTTAAAAATGAGGAAGAAATTTAACTTTCTGTGCTTGTGTCAAGCCATTCGTATACTAATCTCCTCTTGTACACATTTACTTATTCCCCCGCGTCCAACTAAAAACCAAATTTCCTATTAGATTTCTGTTATAAAAATATATTTATCTTGTTTGACTGGAAGTTCAGATTTCATTGGAGAAGCATGTGGGAACTTTGAGTTATTAAAGTTATTGGAAACAAAGGTTTTGATCCAGAAGAAAAGTTCAATTATTGGAAAACTGCAGATGTCGGGACCATAAAACTTGACGAAATCAAAGTATTCGATCCAGAGGAATAAGCAATTATTTTAATGAATTGAAAGGAATTTAACTTTCAAATAGCTCCAAATTGTTCATCAATACACCCAATGTTCACAACTCAATCAATAAAGATTGCTCAACAACGCTGCTTTCTTTCGTTCAACAGACAAATGGAGCTGGAAATATCGCAGATTCCCCAAATATTGGTGCCACAATTAGGACAAACAATACAAGTTGTACCTACTGGGCAGTGCACAACACTTAATACATTTGAGAAAACCAACGACGGGATAAAGAATCTACTTGAATTCGAACAGGTGGTGAAATTGTCATTCCTTATTCGTCAATTGCTTTATTCTATAATGATGCATTCACTCTTTGCATTGTGATAGTAAACAGTTGAATTGGGCAATCACCATCTGAGGGGGTGGTTATCTGCATTATCTCTACTTTTACACTCTCTTCCTTGTGATGTCAGCACAGAGGAACACTAGCTTGTCGTCCTCTTCGCTCCGTACGATTTCCTTACAAGAGTAGAAACTTTATATTTATTTTGGATTTTTCCTGTGTTCGAGTTCTGTTGCTTTCCTTTACAGCGCAAATGTTTGTGGGAAAATCTTTCAGTTTTATGTTTCTGACTTCACCCACAAATGTCATTCAATGGTGGAAAAGTAATTATCTTAGAAAATAATATACTCTTTACGTAAATTTAGCTGCAAGGACATGTGTTGTTTTTAAGTACATGTGGGCATACTTGTTTTTATGACATTTCTTTCGTGTAATATGCAATAGGGATTTTATGTGTGTGTGTGTGTGTGTATGGCTGTAAATATGTATGATTTCTAGTGCTATAGCAAGTACAGCAATAATAATAGAAAAGCAAAATGTATAGTTATTGTGTAGTACACTTTTACAAAATATTCTCTTCTTCCTAAAGAGTGACCGCAAGCATGTAGAAGAAAAAATAATAAAATCTTAAAAAATAAATTTATAAAGTGATTGTACGTACACAATGAAGAACACTCATTTATCAATAATTAAAGTTCGCAAGTTATTACACAATATGCTCTAATAATAATTATGGCATAAATACTATATCACATAAGTCTAGAATTTCTATCATCCCTTCTAGTAGAAATTACCAAAATGCCAGGGTATATTTTTTAAAATCTAAATTTATAAAAAACACGAGAAAAATTTGAGGCGAGGTTATAAATCCTTTCAGTAAATTGAATCGAAACGAGACATCAACAAAAATTAAAAGAAAACATACCTTTCTCGTCTCTAGCTCAAATATAAACCTGTGGTGGATACCGACGTGACGTTTGAAACGCGAAACTTATATTTTTAAAATTTCTGGTGGATCAGATACTCGATGTGGAAACCCGAAAAACGTGACTGGCCGAAGCGGTGAGACACGTCGGTATCGTTACGAAATTACACGAATGACTCAATTTTGCCACCATGGCGGTAATAAGGCGGCATCCTCCGTTTCTTCTCCGGAACGATAGTGCCTCATTTAAAGCACCACATGACCTCTTCGTAATCGCCAGTATCGCCAACAACCCGTGACACTGGCTCTTTACTGCCGCCTTTAATCCTCTACTCTCAATTTTGTCAACAACGTATTGGTACTCAGTTCTTAAACCTATGTATCAATACATGGTTAAAATACAAAATAATTACCACTTCAGCATGGTACTTGTATGCTACTTTAAAACGATAGGTTTATTATCAGTCTTCCCGTTTAAATGGTATTTCCCTCCTTTCGGATAAGTGCTTCATACAGAAAGGTTAGATCCATTTGAATATGGATGATCTAAGAGGTGTCGTATATTTAATCTTTAATTATTTACTTGTTGGTTACAGAGCCATACAGTGAGGTGACTGAAGGATGAAAAACCACAGTTAAGCAGGTACAGGCTTATGATGTGAGACCTAGAATGTCACACTAACATTGATGCAGGTAACACACATTATGGTCTCCGCAGGTTGAATTACGGTGACTGCGGAGGTGGAGTAAATATAATGAATTCAGGATCCAGGAAGCTGCAAAATTGATGCACATGACATGCAGTGTTCTAAACGCGACATCACCGGGATTTGTAACTGTTAACGAATGCGTGTTATCATATGTTACTGGGGAGATTCAGGAACTGATTGAGGTAGAAGAAGCCATCTTAATAGGTGGTTACGGTGCATATGATGAATATATGCAGGATTAAAGTTCGTGTGGTTGGTAGATTTTGAAGATTTCTGGATATATTATAGGGTCATTGAGCTGCAAATGGTAGGGAGTCATGAAGTGCTGTAGAAGAGAATCGACGTAAGTTGGTGGTGCGTCGTGGTCCCGGTCGTAACGCAGGATATCGAGTAACATGTGATTGTGCTTGCCTATGCGCGTCCTAACGTATCGAGTACGTATCTGTTTGAGATGATTTAATAATGGCGGAAAATCAATCAGCTCGTATAGTAACCATGTCGGATGCGGTAAGCTTATGCTATGTGGTAAGCGCAGAGCATGGCACTCTAGCCAATTTCTGATAGAAGCTTGGCTGTGCGGATGTCCAGGTTAGTATCCATATGTTAAGGTACTGCGCATAAACACTTTTTTATGTTTTAAGTGCTATTAACGGTTTTACTCCCAAGGTTGTAAAAATTAAGCACTTGAGTAGGTTGAATCGATTTTGGGCTTAACGTATGATCTTCCTGAAGGGTGGAGTCCAGGTAAGTTTAGAGTCAAATATGGCAGAAGGATAGGTAAGAGGGTTTCATATCAGGGCAAATGTATGATCCACTTGAAGATTTAATCGACTTTGGTTTCTGTATAGTCATGAACGGTGTCTACGAGGCAAGAAAACAATAGCCTGGGTTTTGGTAGAATTGATACTTCATCGCCATATATTACACTAGTGAACGAATGCATCAATTGCTGCTTGCATGATTTTGTTGATGGAAGTCACTGTGCGGGCTCTCGTGTAAAAGGCTGTGTCCTCAGCAAACTTAAGTATGTTTGTGTTGTTTGGAGCAACAACGTCGGCAACGTACAACAGGTATAATAGAGGTCACAATGATGAGACTTGGGGTACGTAATATTGTAGGAAGATTTAATGAGAGAGTCTTCCGTTAGTAGAGAGGAAAGCTAATCGCCCTAATAAGCAAGAGTGGATGAATCGGATATAGGAAGATGGTAGAAGATAGTTATGGAGTTTATATAGTAAACCCGGATGCCAGACTTTCTTAAAGGCTTTTTCTAGATCAAAACCCACCAGGCAAGAAGGAAAACCTGTCTTATATTATTTAGAAAAGCCTGAATAGGCATAATGATTTATCCAGCGTACTAAAATGACGTAGAAAACTGGCTTGGCGAATGGGAATTAGATTATGAGTTTTAAGATGGGCGTGCATGCGGCGTTCCAATCAAGTGAAAAAAAGCCAGTTCTTTGGATGAAAGTGTACATGGTGCTGAGAAAAAGTAGAAAAGAAGGTGATTGTTGAACGATTAAAACATATGTAATCGAATCAAAGCATGGGAAAGTGTTGCCCTTACGGAATAGCGTCTGACGAATATCCTGTGGTGGATCGAGTTTTATGTTGATTATTGAGTTCTAAAGAGTGGTTAATAGTGGGGCGGAGAGAAGCAGAAGTTGGATCTATACGTCTTTTTTATTAAAATTTGTATAGGCTAAGGTGTATATCTTCCTCTGAAAGGTGTAAAAATATCTTGAAATATTTTAGCTTTATTCACATCGGTGATAACTGCATGATTATTGTGAACTACGCGTTAAGGCGTTGATGGAATTTTCACATATATTTACCAGGTTTTTTTTGCAATTGTATTAATGTTTGAATCTAATGTCCTTATGGCAACAATATAGTTGTGCGTAATCCGAAGGAATTGAAGATGGAGCCGAAGAGCTTCAAGATTGCATGTAGCTAGACACTCATGATGTGCCCGACGAGAAACGACTATGAAAGAGGTAATGTGTTGGCAATTTTGGTTGATGAAATTGAATTTCTGTTGTTGGGGTAGAACATTGTGCTGCCTCTTGAATAGATGCAACAAGAGCAGCTATTGTGTGATCAGGTTCGTATTGCGTACTAGACATGAGTAATGTATTAACAGCAGTATGTAGATCGGAGCAATACTGGTCCCAATTAGCCTGTTTGTAGCAGTAAGCTTTCTGAGGAGGAAGCTCAACCAGAGTGCGGGTGATAACTGAAGTGAAAGTTTGATAGGCACATAATCACTACCAATAGATAAGACTAATCGAAAGTTAAGAAAACTAAGTTATAAGCCATACTTATACATAGTATACGAGTGTATGTATAATTACCCATATGTACATATAAGACCACAAACCAAATCCAACTACCTACACTGTGTATACATTTCAAATATTAGTTAATAACTTCATTCTATGTGTAATTTGTGTACAATATATTTTTTAACAGTAATGAACTATGTGAGCTCCTTAGGAGTATGATTCATGTGTCAAATCTTTGGACGATTAATCATACCTATGCAAACAAATAATGAACTCCTAGAAATAAATGTCCCACATTAGTAACACGAGTAACATGAGGTAATATTCAAATTATTTTCTTCAAGCTGTTTTTCAGAGTCAGAGTAGAAAAGTCTATTACAGTCACTTGTTCCCGAGCCCTCACCTCGTTATGCTCTATAATTTAAAATTGTTATTAAAACAAAACTTCTAATTGATTTTGTAATTATTTTACTTTATTTTGAGTGAACGGATAACCACCAATCACGTCAAACTATGTACCACATTAACTAAAGTCTTCATATGGTTACTGCTCTTGGGTGCTGTGTAATGGTTAATTAAAAATAGTATAGTTATCAAGTTGCAATTAAAGTGCCAATATAGTTTGAATTCGGCAAATTCCCTACAGAGCTTAACACTACACATCGTCACTGGTACGATTGGTATACATACATACACTGTTGGGATGATTGAGACTTGTCAGGAAATATTCATGCTAATGACGTACAGATGTAAAGACTACGAGATTTCTTCGTTTAATATTAGGACCTTTTTTATATATTACTCATTATACTTTTCATATTCTCCCTATCATGGTATCTACTTTTAAAAACGTTTGTAATTTATCAATTGTGAACACCTCCTTCGCCCTCCCTCGGAATATGTAAAGATATTCTGCTACAACATATGAACTTCAATATTTGATGCTAGTGTCACAAGAGGTTTACAGGATTACTACACTCAGGGCTTGTGCATGTAGGATTATTGACAGTGAATACATTTTCATACTCCTGCATGTTGATTGTTTTTAGGACCTCTGAACTTTAACACTTGTGCTGTGAGGCTCAGTACAGTTTTGGTCTTGTACACTCATGTCCAAAATGATTGTCGCATGTCTATAACTATCTTCTTGTAAGAATATAATTTGATGATGATTTTGCAGGGTACTTTTAACACTGATACTATGTGTATAATCGGGAAATGTATGTTTGTGGTAAATTTCATAGGAAAAGAATTATAAATACGACAATCAGAATGAGTAAGACAAAATGTTGCTAAATGGACAAGAAAGTTTTATTTTGGTTTTATTGTTGTTATTTACTGCTCTTTTAACATGAAATTTGCCACATACATGTCTTTGCCGGTTATACACATACTAACATTATAAGAACTAACGGGCGAATTCATTATCAAATTATATTTCTACAACAACATATTTATAGACATGCGACAATAATTTTGGACATGAGTGTACATTTTATAACTTCCGACATGAACACAAAACATATTCACTTCCATATGTTCACCTCTGAACTACATCGAAGTACTTCTTATTAGAGACTTCATTATATATACCTATCAGATGACTTCAATGAAAACTAAATTACTTTTAAAATTACATGGTGAATTTTACAACTAAAAGGAACTAAGGAAGAATAAAGGAAAGCTATATAATTTACTTTTGTGTGTGTGCGTGACGCTGATCCAATATTAGGAATTTGAAACGAAAGTAAATTTGGCATTTGAAAGTTTCGGTAACTAATGCATCGTCAAACTCTAAACCGCCTTCCACATAAAACTGCTGTAAGCAGTTGTAATAGTTTTCTTCCATTGTACTAACATAATTCAATATATGCAATTTAATCATAGTGGAAATAACAGGTAGTAATACTACTTAAGTAGTGACTTTTATCATGTTTGCTGTATTTTATTTTGGGATGCAATGATTTTATAATTATCGAGTCTATCTAGAGGAATTATATGACATTATTACAAATTTAAAAAGTGTGACATAATTGAGATAACAGGAGTATTGAACATATTGGAAGGGTATTAACGTTTAAAAGGAAACTTTTTTTTACATAAACCAAAAGAAACATAGTTGAATTTTCAGCTATGACTCATAAATGTCACATTATTGCTGTACAGTTTGGAGTATTTCAATAAGAATATGAAGTAATGAAGAATATATTTTCACTTAATAGAATCAACAAAAATGATGAAAAATTAATCGCAGAAATTTTAAAAAAAATGTATAATACTTATATATCTGACGTATTAAATTTTGTAGCTGTACATAAGTTTGAAAAGAATAATTTGTAGAAAAATACTAATCCTTATAAACAGAGAACTTTCTTTACGGTTCACCTTGAAACTGGTGAGGAAACATCTATAAGTCTTGATTAAAAGGTGCGTTTTTTGCAAATCACATCCCGAATGTTCTCCACAGATAACTGAGTGGAAAAAGTCACATGAAAGTAGACATCGATGAAAATTCAACCAACAATTACGTATATAGCGTTAACAGAAAGCAGTATGAAGAGGTTTGCATCACGATCATAAAGCTACTATCAAGGGAGAAACCTGGCATGGAGAACAAAGGTCAACGTAGTGTTGCCAGTCTGCAGAAAAATAAATATCTTTCATCTCTGTGAATTTTCACCCGTTTCCTTTCATTGGTTAAATGAGTATTATGCAATATCAATTAAGTACAAGATCTAAGAGGATTTCTAAGTAATTACATAACAAATGATCAAATTGTGTATGATTCGACATGGCTTACAACTTTAAGGTAAGTTTTTTTTTGCTTGAATCATTTTGTTTCGTCCCCTGAACTTCTTGATTCCTACATTGGATTTGAATCCTATATCACGTATTTCTTATCCTTTACATTCAGAAGCCACATTAAAGTATGGTTTGTTTTAATGAGTGAAAAGAACAATCAATGCGTTAATGTTGACCAAAAACACTCATTGGGGTAATTAGTTCTACCGTTCCATTTACTACGTTGGATAAAAACTGTCAAACTTTTATATAGATGATGTGTGAACTATAATATAATTATGCAACAAGCCTCTTGTCTTTTGTTAATTATGTTTATTACTTATTATGGGCAGACAATGTTCTAGCAAATGTACGAAATTTCCTATATTCTGTGTGGTAAATTTGCCACTTGCTAGTTATAGTTTTCTTTTCTTCGTGTTTGAAACACGTAAGTCCTTGGTCTATATAACAAGTATTTTTCCATATACAGTATATATAGAATGTACTGTAGATACAAGAAATATTGAGCTACCTAGTGCTAGCTACATATTTGCCAAATGCAGGATTCTACATTGAAAGTTGAAGCCTTGCCGAAGGAATGTATGTAATTACCTCCCCTTAAAGTGAACGGAAAATTGCACTCACCTATCTTGTATTAATACGATAAGAATAACTTCCCCATTTTCAATTAAGTAGCGTGTATATTCGTTGAACGTGGACCATATGGATTGTAAAGTCTAGCAACTGACAGCTGGAATCAGTGGAGTAGAATTTTAGTCCAGGTGTATTAGAAGCGTGATGTGGTGGCAACGACCTTTAGTGTGTAGGAGTAGAAAGCCGTCTGGATAGGTGGACTTGACCATTGACCCTTAGGCCCGGCCTGGAAAAGTTCCCACGGCCCAAATCGGCCTAAGCTAGTATACTAGTAGACTTTAGGACGCATTCATGCTATTGGACGACTATGGTCACTGCATGGGAAAATGTTGATGTGAAAATTGTGCTGTTACTAGTCGTATGTATGGGTATAGACGTGTATTGAATAGTGTGATGTTCTTAGCTGCCTGTATAAACAAGGTGAAACATGGTGTTTCCTCTTTTTCTCGTAAAAATTGGTCGTCGAAGCTTCCAATAGTATTGTATATTTATATATATATATATATATTGGCCATGGGTCCCATGTACTATAGTATATGGTAGGTGAAAATGTGGTTGAGATATTTATTGATCGAAGCTCCTCATTTCGAATTAACATAATGTTTTTAAGTATTTAATGTTCTCTTTCTCATCGAGAATTGAACCGAGACCCTCATCTAAGTATGAAAGGCATATGCAGAAATTAGAACAGTATCGCAGTATTCTGTAGATTGTAGCGAGAAAGAGATTTCATTCATTTAATCGTAGGACGTAAAACTGATTTATTTAATTTCGTTTCAAATGTTGTGAATACCGATATAAGTATATACTCTAGTTCTTTTCACCAAGATTGTGATCTGCACGGTCAAATGTTTGAGCCAAAGCAGAAGCCTGTACCTGGTAGTGATGTCAATTGGTTTTTCTTAAATTTGTATCGAGTTCAAATACTTGCTCCTGCGAAAACTCAACCCAGAACATCGTGAATGCTGTCATTTCCTCCTGAAGACTTTTTGACAACCGAGATCTGCTGTCAACTAGAGTTAGTAGTCAGATACAAATCGCCTATCTTTCATGATTATACATGGTGTTGTACCAATAAGATGCTGTCACCACAAATCTACCCTAAACTCCATAGATAAGCACACTTCATTATTGAGACACAGTGCCCCCGTAAGAGAGAAAGAGGTAAAATTTTTGACTTTAAAATACCACAAATATGTCTTTTCGTTGCGCAAAGGGGACGCATGATAAAGGCAAGTGAATAATGATGGAATAAAATGTAGAACGAGAAAAAGTGAAATGAAATCTTTGAGTTTTACGTCCCACGATTATGCCGGTTAGGCTAAAGGAGACGGTGATTATGAGAGATGAGTGAAATGGTGGAATGAAGAAAGTGGGAGGAAACGGGAGAACCCCGAGAAAACCCACGAGCACGGAATGTGGAACGAGAATACATCATGAAAACGCACGGATATGATGCTGTCCAGCACAAATTTACTCGTACGGAGATTGAACCAGGGACTATAAGGACCAGAGATTAGCACAATATCACTGAGACACTGTGCTTTAACAATATAACTATTTTGTGTTTTATAATGTTACAGTACACAGAAAGGAACTCTAATTTTTAATCTAAGCAAACAAATATTTCTCTCTGTTACAACATTTTTTCGCATTATTATTTTCCTTGAATACCAAGGCTATAATCCTGAACGAATTTTCTTCATTTCAAGCAGACAAATACCAGAACGGATCCTAGCAAATACTTATCTGAGTTTTTCAAGTAAAACGCGCATATTTGTTCGTGGTTCAATTCCCATTGGGTTTATCAAGCTTGTATCATTGAAATCCTCTAGCAAAATTGTTTCGTTTAGCTAAAGAACATACGCATATAATGTTACATCATCATAAACTATGTTGAGAGGACTTTGTTCTATCATTGAGTCACCGTGCCATTCAGTTAAGAAATAAACTTGACCTACATCGGTTCCCTGCTTTCTTCTCTGAAACTCAACGAAATGATGGTATTCGCAAGTATATATTACATATTTTATAACATTATTGGCTTTCCCCTGAAAGTCGTCACTCTATGTGTCCCGTAGCGTAAAGGGGATATTTGTGGGTCGTTAAAATGAAAGATTTCATCCCTCTCTTACGGGGCACTCTATCTGACCATATACCATATGACTGGCTTCTAAATTATTACTTTTTTCTTTTAAGGTAATTCCAAAAGCATTTAGGATTTCTCTTTAAATCGTTTTCTGATTTCCTTATATAAAGTTCGTAAGCCCTTTTAATAAGAGTTTAGCTCGTTTTGTAGCTATTTAAATTTATTCAAATTATAAACTGAAACATGTTTTCTATAGTAATTCATTCGGTTATGCCATTAGTAAAACAAAGCTGAATTCAAGCTAATTCTTATTTTTCGTTTAATGTGGTGAAAAGTGCGTCCAGGGTCCGAACCCATTCCATGGACTCCGGGTTCGATTCTCGGTAGTAATATAACTCACTCTCTCTCTCTTTACAAGGTCATATCTTCGCCAAAAACAAAAGAGGGTTGTGTTCTACTACCATCTACAGAATAGTCCAACTGTTCTTATTATTGCATATGCTTCTCATATTTACATGAGGGTCCGGGTTCAATTTTCGATGAGAAAGGGAAAATTAAACACTTAAAAACATTATGTTAACTCGCAATAAGGAGCTTCGATCAATAATATCTCGACCACATTTTATATCATAAACTGTTGTACATAGGGCCCAAGGCCAATCATTATATAAGTATACAACACTATGGGAAGCTTCGACGACCAATTTTTACGTGAAGAAGAGGAAACATCATGTTTCGTCTTGTTTATGCAGACACCTAAGAGCATGACACTATTCAATACACGTCTATACCCAAACATACGCTGAGTAGCTGCTAACGTTCCACATCAACATTTTCCCATGCAGTGACCGACCAGCTGTCGAAGATCATGAATGCGTCCTATTACCTACCAATGTACTAATTTAGGCCGGTTTAGGCTATGGGAACTTTCCCAGACCGGGCCTAAGAGTCAAAGGTCAAATCCAGCTATGCGGTAGGCCTTCTACTGAAATACATTGTCTGCTTCTATCCATGTGCTAATAAGTTTACAAACAAAATGCAAGATATGAGCTTAGTGGTGATAGGTTGTACTAAGAACCAATAATCATTTTAGTTAAATTTGAGTAAGAACTCTCTAGTTTACAAACGATGTGCCATCTTGTGGGGAAATTTACATATACTCATAAAATGAAATTACAAGGAAAGAAAACAATAGTTTCTGATATAAAATCAACTAGAATAAACCTATAAAAATCAGTATCCAAATACATACAGCTACCTGAAAGATAGATTTACTTTTTGTTGGAGAAAACATTAGGGACACATTATTAGTAATTACGTAATCGTTAAGTTATATTAAGAAGTAATTTACATTTGATCCGAAATTAGCAACAAACATAAAATGAATGGTTTCTTTACGTATTGTGTATTAAATTCAGCGAAGAACACTATTTTTAGACAGACATATAATTTTCATATGGATTTACTAATAAGCGTGTTACTTAAAGTTATACAAGCTGTTGAATCCCAGTGTTTTGTTCTTAAGAAAGCGGTCAACCGATGGTGCCTAATTTCCTTCTTAATGATTTACGAAACGTAGGAATATATAATATCCAAACTTGTGATGACCCAGATGAAATGGCTGTGTATCTACAGCATTAAGGGTGTTTGAATATTATGTAAACATAAAGGTGGCAAATGTAGGAAATGACACAGATATACGGATCATGCTTATTGTCAGATACTATCAAACCGCATCCATAAGCATACAATGCATAGACCAGAATATAACCCAGCGTGCATCTAAACATAATTGTAATGTTAATACCAAAAACTACGCCTGGATTTTGGAAAGATGCTTCAAGCCTTACTTTGTCACTCTGTTTCTCATTACGACACCAGCTCAGATACATATAGAACACGAATATAAACAATTTAATGTTTGCTAAGAAAAAAATCAATATGAGATGAAGTGAGAGTTTCCAAGCATGCAAATAGTAAAGCGCATGAGATTATTGCTGCAGCAAAATTATTTTCCTTGCCACTTTTTAGTGTAGAAGGATCACGCATTTGAACAAATTAAGCAATCATTTTTTTCCTAAAGTTGCAGAGTGTCAGACTCTCAGTGACAAGTATGAATCTATTCCGTGAAACAGAGAAGCAGAACATAAGAATGTTTTTAGTACTTATCACTAGGTTCACTCCGAATATAAAAAAAAAAAAGCGACATCTAACGCCGTGCAGCTAGGCAACCCAATATACACCTTCTTATCCCATAATCGTGTCTGGTAAAGAGAACCCCTCTCTCTCCTCCTTTCTTCTGTCCCATACTAAAATTAGCCAACAACAAGAATACAATTTTAATTTCAAACTACACATGTATTAGTATCGATAAAATGAAATAACAAAACCGAGACGAAACAAGATTCATAAGTTGATTTAGCGAGAAACTGAAACACAATAAAACATTGAAACCAATAGATATATATTACACAGAGGTTCAGAGATGAGCCTGAGAGACAGAGAGAGAGATAGAGAGAGAGAGAGAGAGAGAGAGAGAGAGAGAGAGAGAGAGAGATGGCGAGAGAAGAAGAAAAAGAAAAAGCAGAACACATAAAAATGTGCAATTTTATACTTAGTAAGAAAACAAAACAACATTATAAAGTTCCGTAATCAGGGTGCTTGAAACATTCATTAAGTCTTTTTCATAAAGGATAGCATACTCAATTTCCAGTAGAACTGTGGATCTCACAGACACATCTAAGATAATGAAAACAGTTTAACACACATGCTTTGTTTCCACGTACTTCTGTTGTAAATTCGGTAGTGTTCATTGGACGTACTAATGCAAACCACATTCCAATAAACCCAATAGGTAGCGTAGATCATATCTTCCATTCCAGACTGTGCAAAGTGAACAAAAAAAAAAGAAAAGAAAAGAAAAAGGAAGAAAGGAAGAAAGAAAAGAATTGAAAGAGGGCTCTTTTACTGGTAATTTTTTATCAGAAATATCCTATATTAAAAGTCGAAACCGTATCATAATTAAATGTTACAAATGTTGAAATGAGAAATTGATGTTTCTTATAGATGTAGCAGACCTTGCATGTTTCAAATTTCAACATGAATAAATCACATTGAATTATAGGATGGAAATAAATTTGTGTCGAACTAGTATAAATAAAATTTTGTTTTCAAATAACCAAAGAGGTTGCCATTTTCTAGTCTTTTCCGAAGATTTATCTGTTCCGAACATCCAGCATCACTTTCATCTCTTGCGGATATAACGTTGTAATTAGCACAGATAGAATGAACACGCTAAAGCTCAAACGGATCCTAGTGTTAGTCGCATGATGTTGGTTAGCTTATTAACCACCACTTGGTCGAGGATTCAAAGCCGTAGTGACCGGTAATTCGACTGAGACTCGGTATCCCAGATGATAAAAATGTAATTTTTCTTATTCCATTGCGTTTAAACAGTATTGCTTTCAGAGATGACCAGGACTGGCGATGTTATCCCGAGAGCACCAAAACTCTACGCTGAAGTTGCCAGTTAATTACATTTTCCAGATCAGGTCTATCGGTCCCTTGCTCCGTTTTAACTTTGGAACCTGCACACGTACATGAAGTGCGTGTGTGTGTGAGAGAGGGTGGAGAAGTGAAAGATGCAAAGACAGAATAGGCAAACGTCAAGAAAGTGAGAGAGAGACGAATATAAATATGAAACATACTTATCATTACAGTGTATGATGAAGAACACACACACTGTTTATTCGAATTCTCTCCAGTGATGCTTTGTAAGTTCTCCAACACAAGATAAATCTGTTTGCAGCCATTATATTATGCCAAAAATGTTATATTATCTGAAGGGGAATCGAACCCAGATTTTCCGCTTGAAAGTCTGATACTTTACCACTACACCCCCGATTGCTTTACCGAACTTTGTCCAACAAATGTTGTAATATTTCTTTCTGAGAACGATAACACGAAGAGTGTTTACTGCACATCAATGAAGTGATTCGAATGTTCTGGTAAATCCTTTGTTCTTTCCCAACCAACATTCGTAAATCGTCACTATCTTGATAAAGGTGTTTACTTCCACATTCTTAAGAATTGCACGTCTAATATGATAAATCGGTTCTTCACTATCACTTTGTAAAAAATGGAACTTTGGCGTGAACAGACGTGAACCTATGGCTGAGAGCTTTCTTTTTCATAACTCAATTACGTTATCGTTACACTATCATGCCACCTGAAACTAGAACCAGGTGCATTCCGCCAGCCCCCCGACATTAGAGTTCCGAAACAAAACCTATGCCAATAGTTTGTGCTACGTTTGTTCTGGAATGTACCGCTAAAATTTTCGTTTGTACCACTTCCGACACAAAGTTATAAGAGTTTTAAATTGGGGGGGCTGGGGAAACGGCAGCTCCTCCACCATGAAATTTCAAACCAAAACCAATCCCAATCGTTTGTGCCGGAATGCACCGCAAAAAATTTCGTTTGTACCATTTCCGGTACGAAGTTATAAGAGTTTTAAAGTTGGGGGGGCTGGAGAAACGGCAGCCTCCAACGTTGGAATTTTGAAACAAAACCTATGACAATCATTTGTGGTACGTTTGTGCCGGAATGTACCGCGAAAATATTCATTTGTACCACTTCCGGTACGACGTTATAAGAGTTATAAATGGGGGGCTTGGGAAACGGCAGCCCCCAACCTTGGAATTTCGAAACAAAAACTATGCCAATCATTTGTGCTACGTTTGTGCCGGAATGTACCGCAAAATGTTTCGTTTGTACCACTTCTGGTACGAAGTTATAAGAGTTATAAATGAGGGGCTTGGGAAACGGCAGCCCCCAACCTTGGACTTTCGAAACAAAAACTATGCCAATCGTTTGTGCTACGTTTGTGCCGGAATGTACCGCAAAATGTTTCGTTTGTACCACTTCCGGTACAACGTTATAAGAGTTTTAAAGTGTTAGGCTAGGGAAACGGCTGCCCACAACCTTGGAATTTCAAAGAAAAACCTATTCTAATCATTTGGACTACGTTTATGCCGAAAACTACCGCAATATTTTCCATTTGTACCACTTCCGGTTCGAAGTTATAAGAGTTTTAAAATGGGGTCTGGGAAACGGCAGCCTCCAATCTTGGAATTTCGAATCAAAATCTATGACAATCGTTTGTACAACGTTTGTATCGGAATGTATCGCAAACATTTTTGTTTGTATCTCTTCCAGTATAAAACTATGACAGTTTTAACTAGGGGGCTGCCGTTTCCAAAAACCCTCACCTTGGAAATTCGAGATAAGATTATGTCAATCGTTTTTGGTACGTTTGTATCGGAATGAACCGCAAAAAATTCGTTTGTACCAGCTCCGTTACAATATTATAAGAGTTTAAAAGTCTGGGCTGTAGAAACGGAAACTCCCCCTTCTAATTTCCAAAATTGTAGATTTTCCCAATCGTTTGTACTACGTTTGTAACGGAATGTACTGCAAAACTTTTGCTTGTACCACATCCGTTAAAAAGACATAGAAGTTTTAACTAGGGAGCTGCCGTTTCCACAGCCCGCCATCTTGGAATTTTAAAACAAAACCTATGACAAACGTTTGTACTACGTTATTTGCGGAATGTACCGTAAAAATCTTCGTTTGTACCACTTCCGGTACAAAGATATAAAAGTTTTAAACTAGCAAGCTGCCGTTTCCACAGCCTCCCCACCATTGATTTTCCAAACAAAAGTTATGTCAATCCCTTTTACCATGTTAGTACCGGAACGTACAGCAAAAAATGCGCTTGTGTCCCTTCCGGTACAAAGATAAGGAAGTTCTAAACTATGGGGTTGCCGCTCCAAAGGCTCCCACCATTGA
The DNA here is from genome assembly GCF_964235325.1 of Thermobia domestica. Taxonomy (NCBI): domain Eukaryota; kingdom Metazoa; phylum Arthropoda; class Insecta; order Zygentoma; family Lepismatidae; genus Thermobia; species Thermobia domestica. Next base: position 76,234,596 of record NC_137461.1, read on the forward strand.
ATTTCGAAATAAAACTTTTGTCAATTATTTTTCTACGTTTGTAGCCGAATGCACAGGAAAATTTTTCGTTTGTACAAAGATATAAAAGTTTTAAACTAGGAGGATCCAGTCTCCACAGCTCCATACTTTAAAACTTCTATATCTTTTTAACGGAAGCGGTACAAACGAAAACTTTTTGCGGTACATCCCGGTACAAACGATTCAGATACTTTTCATTTGGAAGTTGAAACGCGTGGGGCTGTCATTTCCACAGCCCCCACTTGAAAACTCTTATATTTTTGTACCGGAAGTGGCGAAAACGAAAATATTTGCTGTACATTCCGGCACAAAAGATTGGCGTAGGTTTTGTTTCGAAATTCCAAGGTTGAAGACTGCCGCTTCCCCCAGCCCCCACTTTAAAACTCTTATAACTTCGTACCGGAAGTGGTACAAACGAAAATTTTTGCGGTACATTCCGGCACAAAGGTAGCACAAATGATTGTCATAGGTTTTGTTTCGAAATTCCAAGGTTGGGGGCTGCCGTTTCCCCCAGCCCCCACTTAAAAACTCTTACAACTTCGTGCCGGAAGTGGTACAAACGAAACTTTTTGCGGTACATTTCGGCACAGACGTAGCACAAACGATTGGCTTATTTTTTGTTTCAAAATTCCAAGGTTGTGGACTGAAGTTTCCCCAGGCAAACCACTTTAAATCTCTTATAACTTCGTACCGGAAATGGTACAAACGAAAATATTTGCTGTACATTCCGGCACAAAAGATTGGCGTAGGTTTTGTTTCGAAATTCCAAGGTTGAAGACTGCCGCTTCCCCCAGCCCCCACTTTAAAACTCTTATAACTTCGTACCGGAAGTGGTACAAACGAACCTTTTTGCGGTACATTCCGGCACAGACGTAGCACAAACGATTGGCTTATGTTTTGTTTCAAAATTCCAAGGTTGTGGGTGAAGTTTTTCCATCCCCCACATTAAAACTCTTGTAACCTTACACCGGAACTGGTAAAACGGAAATTTTATGCGGTACATTTCTCAAAAACGGAGCACAAACGATTGGCATAGGTTTTGTTTGGAGATTCAAAGATTGGGTGCGGCCGTTTTCCCAGTCCCTCACTTTAAAACTCCTATAACTTCGTGCCGGAAGCGGTACAAATGAAACTTTTTGCGGTACATTCCGGCACAAACATAGCACAAACGATTGGCATAGGTTTTGTTTCGAAATTCTAAGGTTGGAGGCTGCCGTTCCCCAGCCCCCACTTTAAAACTCTTATAACTTCGTTCCGGAAGTGGTGCAAACGAACATTTTTGCGGTACATTCCGGCACAAACGTAGCGCAAATGATTGGCATAGGTTTTGTTTCGAAATTTCAAGGTTGGGGGTGGCCGTTTCCCCAGCCCCCCAGTTTAAAACATTTAAACTTTGCACCGGAAGTGGTACAAACCAAAAGTTTTTTGCGGTACGTTACGGCACAAACGTAGCACAAACGATTGGCAAAGGTTTTGTTTCGGATCTCCAAGGTGGGGGGTGGGCCGGCGAAATGCACCTACTAGAACCCAAATATTAATTACTTTAGCCTTGATCAATGGAACGATCAAGCTTCTTCTTGTAAGGTTATTTGCACCTAAGTGCAAAACGAAATTAATTTATTCGACGATCTAGAGAGAAATTAGTGCCCACTAGTAAAGGAAACATCATACAATCCAGGAAAAATTACAGAAATAAAAACATATTATGAATAATTTCGCCCTGTAAATTGCAAAGTACACGAGTAATAATAATAATAATAATAATAATAATAATAATAATAATAATAATAATAATAATAATAATAATAATAATAATAATAATAATGTTGTTATTATTATTATTACTAGAATCAAATGGCCGCTTTCTAGATTGAACTTAATGTAGATTGAAAATTTATCGAGATTTTTACGGTGGTTCAAGACTTATTATATATCTATATCTATATCTATATCTATCTGTCTATCTATCTATCTATCTATCTATCTATCTATATATATATATATATATATATATATATATGTATGTATCCCTTTCCAATTCCCCTTCTCTAAGTTCTAGCGTAAAAGTGATATGATGAAAACCACTCCAGGCTCAGACTTTATCCATATTGAAAATTTGATGCAGATCTGTCCGGTAGTTCAAGGCTTATTAGCTCATTAACATAGTCGCATTTATTTTTATTTGCATTGATTTCTTTATATCTCCCCGTCCTCCCGCTTCCCTACAGTCTTCCATCAAAGTGACATGGTTAAAAATATTCCATACACAAACGTAATCTATGTTGAAAATTTCATTCACATTGGTCGTTTGATTCAAGATTTATTAAGTTTTCTTTATTTTTTATATTTTTTTATCCTCCTCCTCTCCTAAGTAACACCATCAAAACGAATAGATGAAAACACTCCCACGTCCGAACATTATCAATGTTGAATATTTGATCGAGATCAGTCTGGTAGTTCACGAGACTATAAGTCACAGTCACTTTAATATTGTAATATATTATTATTATTATTATTATTATTATTATTATTATTATTATTATTATTATTATTATTATTATTATTATTATTATTATTATTATTATTATTAGCGTTCTGTTGATTTTGCACGGTGAAATTACTGCATAATATGTTTTCATTTCTGTCTTTTTTCCTGGATAGAATGTGGTTTCCTTTATTACTGGGCACTAATTTCTCTCTGGATCGTCGAATAAATGAACTTCTTTGTGCACTTAGGTACAAATAACATTACAAGAAGAAGCTTGATCGTTCCAATGATCAAGGCTAAATTAAGTAATATTTGGGTTCTAGTTTAAGGTGGCATGATAACGTTTTTTTTTTTGCTCGAGCCTTCGAGCAACGCACATCGCAGAGTCTCCGGGGAGTGACGTAATAAGTTTCTTTTTCCACACCTTTGTGTTGTGTGTTAGGACGTTTCCTGTGGCCTATATTGGACTGTTAGTGACTATTCTAGTGATTACAGTGTAATTAGTGTTTGTTCCTGCTATAGTACAACGTCATACAAAAAGGACTTGCAATACAACTTTATATTTGATATGCAATATCATAGTTCACGCCCAATTTGAGCTAGGTCTACCAATGATTAAATGAGTCTTTTCCTCGTCTCTTCGAGCAAATTTGTGCTCTTCAACTTCATGAAGAGTCTTATGGCATTTATATTAAGTTCAAGAGTGTCAACGAGTAAGAACAGTTTGCGTCGACAGTTCCGGAGTCTGTGATATTTAACCACACTGAGGGAAATTCGAGTATTGTGAGGATCTTGCCGGCCGAGGACCCAGTAAAAACGGTGCGTGTTTATGATTTTCCGCTCTAAGCACCCCTACAAATATTAGAAGAACATTTCCGTGCATATGGTACAGTACGACGTGTAGAACAGCAATTTTGGGCTGCTCCATTCCCTACTAGGATTGATAGCGGTGTCCGTATCATCCATATGGAACTAAACAAACATATCCCGTCCCGTTTAATAGTGCAGGGTTACAAAGTGAGTGTTTTTTTATGACGGCAACCTATTACTTTTTTTTGCCAGAGTGAATTTCATAACATTTCCTAGCTGTCCTTTAAAGAAAAAGCCCAGTTACGTGGGTGTGAAACCCACCC